>NW_017670993.1:99250-117224 GCF_001879085.1 Nicotiana attenuata | reverse complement strand
GGGTCGTCACATCCTCCCCAACTTAAACAAACGCTCGTCCTCGAGCGGGTCGAGAAGCATACCTGAGGTCTCAAATAGGTGAGGATATCTGCTCCGCATCTCCTGCTCAGTCTCCCAAGTAGCTTCCTCAACGGGCCGACCTCTCCACTGCACCTTTACCGAAGCTATATCCTTTGATCTCAATCTCCGAACCTGACGACCCAAAATAGCCACTGGCTCCACATCGTAAGTCAAGTCATCATCCAACTGAACCGTGCTGAAGTCTAACACATGGGACGGGTCCCCAACATACTTCCGGAGCATAGAAACGTGAAATACCGGGTGAACTCCCGACAAGATAGGTGGCAAAGCAAGCATGTAGGCCACCTCCCCAACTCTCCTAAGTATCTCAAAAGGACAGATGAACCATGGACTCAACTTTCCTTTCTTTCCAAATCTCATAATGCCCTTCATAGGCGAAACCTTCAACACGACCTTCTCGCCCACCTTGTAGGATACGTCTCAAACCTTCCGGTCCGCATAACTCTTCTGACGCGACTGAGTTGTACGAAGTCTCTCCTGGATCACTTTCACCTTTTCTAAGGCATCCTGAACCAACTCTGTCCCCAATAGTCTAGCCTCTCCGGGCTCAAACCAACCAACCGGAGATCTACACCGTCTCCCATATAAGGCCTCACACGGTGCCATCTGAATGCTGGACTAATAGCTGTTGTTGTACGCGAACTCTGCAAGTGGCAAGAACTCAGCCCAAGAACCTCCAAAATCAATAACACAGGCACGCAACATGTCCTCCAATATCTGAATGGTACGCTCGGACTGCCCGTCCGTCCGGGGATGAAATGTTGTGCTCAGCTCTACCTGTGTACCCAATTCTTGCTGAAAAGTCCTCCAAAACTGGGAAGTAAACTGAGTACCCCTATCTGAGATGATAGAAACTGGGACCCCATGCAACCTAACAATCTCCCGGATGAAAATCTCTGCCAACCGCTCCAAAGAATAGGTAGTACACACCAGAATGACGTGCGCGGACTTGGTCAGCCGATCCACAATCACCCAAATCGAATCAAACTTCTTCGAGGTACGAGGGAGACCACTCACAAAATCCATAGTAATCCTCTCCCACTTCCACTCGGGAATATCTATCCGCTGAAGTACACCACCGGGTCTCTGATGCTCATATTTGACCTACTGACAGTTGAGACACCGAGCTACATAACTCACTATATCTTTCTTCATTCTCCTCCACCAATAGTGTTGCCTCAAATCCTGATACATCTTCGCGGCACCCGGATGAATGGAATACCGCGAGCTGTGGCCTCCTCTAATATCAACTCCCGAAGCCCATCCACATTGGGCACGCAAATCCGGCCCTGCATCCTCATCACGCCATCATCATCAATAGTCACATCTCTGGAGTCATCGTGCTGAACCCTGTCCTTAAGGACAAGCAAATGTGGATCATCATACTGGCGCTCTCTGATGCGGTCATACAAGGAAGACCGAGAAACTACACAAGCCAACACCCGACTAGGCTCTGAAATATCTAACTTCACCATCCGATTGGCCAAAGCCTGAACATCGACTGCGAAGGGCCTCTCCCCAACTGGAATGTACGCCAAGCTACCCATACTGACCGCCTTCCGGCTTAACGCATCGGCCACTACGTTGGCCTTCCCCGGATGATACAAAATGGTAATATCATAGTCCTTGAGTAACTCAAGCCACCTCCGCTGCCTCAAATTAAGATCCTTCTGTTTGAACAAATGCTAAAGGCTGCGATGATCAGTATATACCTCACAAGATACACCATATAAGCAGTGTCTCCAAATCTTCAACGCATGGACTATAGCAGCCAACTCCAAATCATGTACGGGGTAGTTCTGCTCATAAGGCTTCAACTGACGAGAAGCATATGCAATAACTCTACCCTCCTGCATCAACACACATCCTATCCCAACTTTCGAAGCATCACAATACACAGTGTAAGAACCTGAGGCTGATGGCAAAACTAACACTGGAGCTGTGGTCAAAGCTGTCTTGAGCTTCTGAAAGCTCTCCTCGCACTCGTCTGACCATACGAATGGTGCACCCTTCTGCGTCAACTTAGTCAAGGGTGAAGCAATAGAGGAAAAACCCTAGAAGAACCGGCGATAATAACCCGCCAAACCGAGGACACTTCGAATCTCCGCGGCTGAGGACGGTCTTGGCCAACTCTGCACCGCCTCTACCTTCTTTGGATCAACTTGAATACCATCACTGGACACCACGTGTCCCAGAAAAGCTACAGACCCAAACCAAAACTCACATTTGGAGAACTTTGCATAAAGCTTCTCCTCCCTCAACCTCTGTAGCACCACTCTCAAGTGCTGAGCATGCTCCTCCTGGCTATGCGAGTACACTAGGATATCATCAATAAAAACGATAACAAATGAATCTAGATACAGCCGAAATACGCTGTTCATCAAGTGCATGAACGCGGCTGGGGCATTAGTCAGCCCAAAAGACATAACCAGGAATTCATAGTGCCCATATCTAGTCCTGAAGGCAGTCTTCATAATATCCGAATCCCTGATCTTCAGCTGGTGATAGCCTGAACGGAGGTGAATCTTCGAGAATACCCTTGCCCCTTGGAGCTGGTCAAACAAATCATCAATACGAGGTAGTGGATACTTGTTCTTCACTCACCTTGTTCAACTGTCTGTAATCAATGCACATCCTCATTGTGCCATCTTTCTTCTTTACAAATAGCACCGGTGCACCCCACGGTGACACACTAGGACGAATAAACCCCTTATCTAGGAGTTCCTGAAGTTATAAATGCATGAATGCAATGCAATGCACATGACCGCTGCGGCGCACAGCCCGATCCATTTGGGTACCCGCGCTCACTGTGGGGATTCAGACTCCGGAGGGGCTCCTACAGCCCAAGCGCAATATCATCGTAACATTCGCTGTGGCGTGCAGCCTGATCCACACTCAGTCCAGGTATATATATGCATGCAAGCCAAACGGGCACAGTCAAATTATTTATTTTAGTGTCAATTATTAGGAATTTTAGAGCTAAGTGTTTAAACCTTTATTTATTTACTAACCATTTCGAGGCATTGTGTAACTCAGGACTGATATCATGAAATATGCTAAGCATCATGAAAGCAGTGATAAGGATCCCTGAAGGATGCAAATGATAGGCACAAAGCCCCAAACACATTCATAAATCCAAGTAGGATGATTGCCAAACAATTTCTAGTCAAGAACACAGTACGAACATCAATCGGAACAGACTAGGTCAAAATCCCCAGTCACTATCGACCCCGCACTCGTCATAGAGTACGTGTCTTGCCTCAATATAGCGTCACAGTGTGATATACCGGGGTTTCAAACCCTCAGGTCATCATCTACATCTATTACTCACCTCAAGCCGGCCACAAGTCTAGCTCGCTATGACTTTGCCTTTCGAATCAACCTCTTCGCACGCCGAATCTGATTAAAACCACAACGAATACATTACAATAGGCTAAAGAAACATAACCCAATCTAAAAGACTCAAAAAACACCAAAATTCACGAAGTTGGCAAAACCCGAGCCCCGGGCCCACTTCTCGAGAAATTACGAAATTTACATCACTGGATTCCTCGTCTCGCCACGAGTCTACACATACCAATTTTACCAAAATCGGAGTTCAAATACCCTTTCAAAATCTATTTTCACGTCACATCTTTTCAAGCCCTAACTTGACCCGTTGCTGATAATAAAACATGAAAGAGCAATAAATGGGGGTAACGGGGCTGTAATACATGAGATGACGTGTTGGGTCGTCACACTTGAATAGTACCAAACCAATCAACACAGCTTGAATAGACCAACACTTGACCAAAATCAGCTTATATGAGTCTAAATTCACTTGAAAACAACTCAGTAAATGAACTGAAACTCCAGCAGCCTAGTATTAGACTAGGAAATGTGAATCACTATCTAAGAGCTGGAATTATTCTAAAATTCTTAATGGAGCAGTACTTTTTTTTGATTTTTGAAGGTTTTCTATTGTTTTTGGGTTTTTGAATATTTGAATTTCAAAATCAGATCTGGAGATCAGAGAGAAATTTTTTTGGAGGGGAGTTCTTTGGAGGCTGCTCAAAACTTGTTATTCAAGGCACTAGAGGCTGCTTTTTATAGGCAAAGATGAGGGCAACCCCCATTTTTCTGTTTTCCTCTTAGTCCTTATGTTATTTTCAAAGTAGTCCTTTGCTTATTGGCTTGTTTCTCAAGCAAGTACACCTACTTTTTTGAATTGCAAACTTAAGACCTATTTTAGAAGGTTCTAGGTAATTCTAACATGTTTTTCTATTTATGGAATAACTATGCTACCCTTAGTTTATTCTGAAATTTACTGAACCTAAAGCTAAGCAAAATAAGACTTAAACTGATCCTTAAGCATGAAACTACCAATGCAACTACTGAATTTACACTAAATTAGACTAAACTGATCAAAACTAACAAATCGAACACTAAAAATTAGAAATCAAACAATAGCCAAATAAGATCGATTAGAACAAATAACCAAGAATTAGAAACTATAACATATACTAGGACGGATTCAAAAACAACAATTAAGCTAACACCTAGAATTACTAAGGCAAATTTAAATCAATCAAACAAAATTAAACTGGCAGCTAAAATAATGACGAGATCAGAATTAACAACTAATTTTCGGATTAGCGCTTATTAACAACCAAAATCAGTGTGAAACGTTAATCAACTAAAGAATGAGTTCATACTACTGGATATTGGAATTCAAAATAAGACAACAGAGAGAAAAATAAACTGAAATCTAACCCTAAACAAACAACAATCCAAGTCAATTAAACACGAAGCCACACAATTAAGAAATACCAGAAAAAGGAAAAAGAGAAGACAAAACGAAGAACTCACTGATCTTGAACTCCACCAATCCGGCTAACTCTCAATTTAAGATTTCGAGTGACCCTGGTGGTATCTGAACACCATTATTGATAGAAACATCATGAGGGAGGTGAGGTAATGATGTTGTATAAATTGAGTGGAGTTTGGGAGAACTAGGGTTTTGGCCGGAACTTCAAATTGATATTCGAGAAGTTTCGGCTATATTCGAGGAAAACTGGGGCTGGATATGGGGAGAGGAAGAGGAGAGGAACCTAGGGTGTTAATTTGGGCGGGATTGGGTCACCTTGGGTTTTGGCCGGAGAAATTCGATTCAAGATTCGAACCGTACGGCTGGGATTTGAGTGAAACAGATGGTTAATTTTGGTGGCGTTTGGAGGTTCTCCATCGCCGTGGGCGATTTCCGGCGGCGGAGTTAGGGCGGAGGAGTGGCGGAGGCGTGGTGGGGTGATGGTGGCGTTACGCCAGCGTTACAGGGAGGGGGAAGGTACGAGGATGGAGGGTGCTTGGTCTCTAGGGTTATTCAGAGATCAAGACACTTTTATTTAATACCTAATACTAATCATGGCCGTTGGATGATAATAGATGAATGGCCGAGATTAATTGAAATTTAAGTATCTCAAAACGACGTCGTTTGCATATGATACTACGTCGTTCGAGTAGTCCTGAGGCCTGGAAAAAAAATGGACCGGGCATTGGGGTGACTTGGGCCTGGGGTATGGACTGGGTTACACGAATTGGGCTGGGGATTTTTGGCTACAACGAGCCCAAATATGGATTTATTATTAAGAGCCTTCTTTTTTAAAAGTTTTTCTTTTATTTCCCTCTTTTATTGTAATTTCCTCTTCTTTTTTATTTCATTTTGTATTTTATATTTTCCTGATTTATTAAGATGCAAAAATAAAGACCTAATATATTTACAAAATTAAGCTAATTAATTCCTAAAAATTGATTAAATACTTTTTTTTTAAAAGTAAACTCATGACAAATTCCCCAATTAGCAATAAAAATGCAAAAATGGACTATTTTTGTTATTTTCTTCATACTTTGTTTTAAATACAATTTAACTACTAATTAATCCTAAAAATGTAAAATTAAACCCTAAATGCACATGCCAAATGTATTTTTATATTTTCATATGAATTAAAATGCACAAATAAATGCAAACAATTAACAGAAAATAACACAAAAATTCACAAAATTGCAGAATAATGAAGAAAAATCATTTTGTTTGAATTTTTGGGAGTAATTCACTTAGGGCAAAAATCACGTGCTCACTGCTGCCCCTCTTTGCTCGGGAACACGCAGAGTTCTCGGGCAAAGATAAGTGAGCGGATACGAGCGATTTTTGCCCGTCCGATACTCTGTGTGAAGCATTTTTGAAAACCGTCTGACCGCACCCTGCTTCGAAGGTTGCCTACATATCCTTGGCTAAAAAGGAATCAGGTCAGTGTAGTTCGGGAAGGTTTAGTAGCTGGGACTACCAGGAGCTGTGACTTCACTGCTGTTGCTGCTGCTACTGCTCGCTGACCTCCTTATTACACCGTGTCAAAATAAAAAAAAAAGCTAGCCTATGCTATGATCTATGGATTACAAAAGGTCCTATCTATGTCTTCAAACTTGCTCTTGTATTGCCTTGAACTTGTATTCTTCCGATGGAATCCTTGTTGTTGCCTTGAATTGTGATTGGAGATGTTTTGCCTTTCCTCCGATTGATGCTTGACTGCTGAAATTTGACATATGTGCCTCTATTCTGCCAGCGGGCTCCTGATTGTTGACGCTTGACAAGTATTCCCTTGTTCTCTAGGTGGGCTCCTGATTGATGAAGCTTGAAAAGTTTTCCCTTATTCTCCAGGCGGGCTCCTGACTTCAACAAAACAGACAGACAAAGAAAAATTTCTGCCCCAGTGTGGTGGCTGGGCGCATCATGTTATCAAATATTAAAAATTAACAGATAGAATTTGAATTGTACCTCCCTTGTTTTCCCGGCGGGCGCCTGACTGCTGAAGCTTGAAAAGTATTCCCTTGTTCTCCAGGTGGGCTCCTGATTGCTGAACTTGAAAAGTTTTCCCTTATTCTCCAGGTGGGCTCCTGACGGCTGAACTTGAAAAGTATTCCCTTGTTCTCCAGGTGGGCTCCTGACTGCGACAAAACAAGCAACGAAAATTCTCTGCCCTAGTTTGGTGACTGGGTACAACATGTTATCAAATATTAAAAGCTAAAATTGGAATTGTACTTCCCTTGTTCTCCAGGTGGGCTCCTGACTGCCGAAATTTGAAATATTCCCTTGTTCTCCAGGTGGGCTCCTGACTGCAATGCCTGGAAAGTATTCCCTTGTTCTCCAGGTGGGCTCCTGACTGCTGAAGCTTGGAAAGTATGACCATTTTCTGCCCCAGTTTGGTGGCTGGGCACAGATGTGAGTGTTAAATTGAATTATTCTACCAACTATTATAAGAATGTGAAAGCTAAGTCCTATTATCCAGGGAGGTCCTGATTACGAACCTAAGTTATATCTTCCAAAGGTATTACTACCACTACATTTGTTGTCTAAAAGGTCTTAAACTACTTCCCATTATCCAGGCGGGTCCTGACAACTTCTAGTTAAAAAAAACAATTTAAACCTAAGCGGACCTTGTTATCTATATCTAGTTATCTAAGCAGACCTTAAAACTACGTCCTATTATCCAGAAGGGTCCTGAAAATCAAAATTCAAGTCTCATCTTAAGTGTGACAATTCTACGGCTGAATTATACTATCCTACTACAGTATCTTGTTACCTAAAGGAGGTCTTAAAACTGTGTCCCATTATTCAGGAGGGTCCTGACAACTCCTAATTGAATCCTATCTTAAACAGGCAACTTTGAAACCAACTTATGTTCCTTGGCGTACATTTATGCTAGATTATGCTACTCATGATTGTTTTGAGATTTAAACTAAGTCCCATTTTCCAGGAGGGTCCTGAGAGTTTCCAGTCATACCTGTTTGGGTGCTACCTTTTCTTACGGAGGGTTTCTCCAAAATAAACGAAATTTCTGCCCCTGTTTCAATCAAAGAAAAATCTTGTCAATTTTAAAATGGTGGCTAGTTGCTGGCATTCTTGCTAGGTACATCCCCGCTGCTGGGCTTTACTCCGTCCCGCTTTCCTAGACTTGCCTTGAACCTCCTTCGACTTCCTGACCAAATTCAACCCCTTGATTCTGATGACCCAAGTGTTCTATCCTATATTGCTGTTTTTGTGTTTCTGACCCCTCTTTTAAAATGTCGCTTCTTCCCCACAATTATCCTATTAATCCACCGATGAACTTCCAGTGGTCCTTTATGACTTACTTTGCTTTTGACATCTTTGATATATTCTGGCCCTGTCTGTAGAACTAGGAAGCTGGTAGTTAGCCTTGACATTCCTTCCTTTTGTTTCGAACAGAATTGATACTGAAACATCTTAAAGATAGACCTCGAAAGAATGAAATGCAATGACCTCGAGGGTTAAGGATAAAGAGAATCCGAGAACGGATGATTTGTAATGAAGAAAGAAGAGAATGAGAATTATCTGAGTGGAACTGCTGGTACCATTGAGCATGCCATGCATTTTGGATTAACCAGCCCAGTCTGTCTAACCAATCAACTTTCGATTGCCACATTTGTTGTTCCGGACTTTCATAACCTGATTCTTACCCAAACCCTAAACCTTGCTCGTCTTGCAATGTCTTGAGTAGCTTTTGACCACAGACTTGTCTCATTTGCTTGTCTGAAAAACTCACCTTCGCCTTACGGTGCCCATGAGGGTTTTCACCAATAAGACTCTCTCATTTTTTATTTCTCTCAACTCACTTGCCCGTGAGGGTTTTCACCAATAAGACTCTCTCATTTTTTATTTCTCTCAACTCACTTCGTCTCACGGTGCCCGTGAGGGTTTTCACCAATAAGACTCTCTCATTTTTATCATTTTTTCTTGCACCGGAGTGTTGCCTCTGACGTGAATCACTTTTACTTGCTCGTATTGGCACTTCCTGAAGATTGATCAAAAGGTCTTTCTTTGGACCGTAATGCAGGCTTTTGGATAAGGTTAGAAAGAAAGGGTATCAAAGGCTCTAAAACAATTCAATATGGGTTCACAACTACAACTTTCGGAATCAACTTTCTTGCACAACCATAACTGCTGCCCCAGTTTCTTTCGTAAGGACTTTTGGGATTTTGTTTTGATGTGACTGAACCTCAGGGAGAGGCTGCCTACGTACCCTTTCGGGATCAAGTCAAACGTAGTTCAGGGCATAGAAATTACTTTGTTGTTGCAATCTTTCCTTTTCTTCTACTTTCTTTCCTTTCTTTTCATTTCTTTTATTTCTTTTCTTTTTTCATTTTTCTCTTTTTTTCTTTTTTTTTGCCTTTTTCTTTTTTTCTTTTTTTTTTCTTTCTTCTTTTCCTTTTCTTTCTGTTGGACTGTGTTTTCTTGTTTCTTCACTGATTTTCCTTGCTCGAGCTTCCGAGTTGTTATTGATTCCGAAAGAGGGGTACGAAAGAAAGTAAATGAGGCTCAAAGGGATAACAAAGGATAAAGTGTTGGATAGCAGAACAAAATGCCTTCGTCATTTCAGTCTCAAAAATATGCCAAATACAATAAAGTACAATTAAACAAAGAAATCATACATAGTATCGCTTGACTGCATCAGAGTTGATAGCCATTTCTACACATTTTCCTTCCACATCTGTCAAATATAATGCGCCATTGGACAACACTCTGGTTACAACAAATGGCCTCTGCCAGTTCGGGGCGAACTTTCCTTTTGCCTCAGCCCAATGAGGTAAGATACGCCTCAACACCAATTGCCCTACTTTAAACTTCCGCGGACGCACTTTGTTGTTATATGCTCTTGTCATTCTCTGTTGGTACAACTGACCGTGACATACTACTGCCAATCTCTTTTCATCAATTAAACTTAGTTGTTCCAAGCAGGCTTTGACCCATTTAACATCATCAATTTCTGCCTCAGTGATGATCCGAAGGGACGGGATTTCAACCTCTGCGGGTATTACTGCTTCAGTGCCATACACCAGTAAATAAGGAGTCGCCCCTACTGAAGTGCGGACAGTAGTGCGATAGCCTAAAAGGGCGAAAGGTAACTTCTCATGCCATTGCCTGGACCCCTCTACCATTTTCCGAAGTATTTTCTTGATGTTCTTGTTAGCTGCTTCGACTGCTCCATTTGCCTTAGGACGATATGGGGTGGAATTGCGGTGCGTAATCTTAAACTGCTGACATGTCTCTGCCATCAAATGACTGTTGAGATTGGCACCATTGTCTGTGATGATTACCTTCGGGATCCCAAACCGACATATGATATTCGAATGCACAAAATCGACCACTGCCTTTTTGGTCACAGATTTGAAGGTTTTCGCTTCAACCCACTTAGTGAAATAATCAATAGCTACCAGAATGAACCTGTGCCCATTTGACGCTGCTGGCTCGATCGGCCCAATGACATCCATTCCCCAAGCAACGAACGGCCATGGTGCCGACATTGTATGCAATTCAGATGGTGGAGAATGAATCAAATCTCCATGTACCTGACATTGATGACACTTGTGCACGAAACTGATGCCCCGTTCCATAGTAAGCCAATAATAACCTGCTCGGAGAATCTTCTTTGCCAACACATATCCACTCATATGAGGCCCACAAACTCCCGCATGCACCTCGGCCATGATAACTGTAGCCTGTTTAGCATCCATGCATCTCAACAATCCAAGATCTGGAGTTCTCTTGTATAACACTCCTCCACTGAAGAAAAAGCAGCTTACCAAGCGTCGAATTGCTCTCTTTTGATCCCCTGTAGCCTGTGCTGGATACACTCCCATTCAGAGGTATTCTTTGATATCATGGAACCATGGCTCACTATCAAGTTCTTCTTCCACCATATTACAATAGGCATGCTGATCTCGGACCTGAATTTGTAACGGGTCCACATAAGCCTTATCTGTATGATGCAACATTGACGCCACAGTGGCCAAAGCGTCGGCAACCTCATTGTGAATCCTTGGAATATGCCTGAAATCTATTGATTGAAACCGTTGACAAAGTTCATGCAAACACTGCCGGTATGGTATGAGCTTCAAATCTCGTGTCTCCCATTCACCCTGAATCTGGTGTACCAGAAGATCCGAGTCACCCATGACCAAGATTTCCTGGACACCCATGTCTATAGCCAATCTCAAACCCAAGATACATGCCTCGTATTCAGCCATGTTATTGGTACAATAGAAACGAAGTTGAGCAGTAACAGGGTAGTGTTGCCCTGTCTCGGAAATCAGTACTGCTCCTATCCCGCGCCTTTGGCGTTGGCAGCCCCATCAAAGAACAATTTCCATCCTGGCTTCTCGACTTGTTCTAATTCTTCAACATGCACTATCTCCTCATCGGGGAAGTATGTTTTCAAAGGTTCATATTCATCATGAACTGGATTCTCGGCCAAATGATCAGCCAACGCTTGTGCTTTCATTGCAGTCCGGGTCACACAGACAATATCAAACTCCGTAAGCAAGATTTGCCATTTCGCCAGCCTCCCTGTGGGCATGGGCTTCTGAAAGATGTACTTCAACGGGTCCAACCGAGAGATGAGATAGGTGGTATATGATGACAAGTAATGTTTCAACTTCTGCACTACCCAGGTTAAGGCACAACACGTCCTCTCAAGCTGAGTGTACTTCACCTCATACGATGTGAACTTCTTGCTGAGGTAGTAAATCGCCTGCTCTTTCCTTCCTGTGATGTCATGCTGCCCCAGTACACAACCAAAAGAACTATCCAAAACTGTCAGATAAAGGATCAAGGGTCTTCCCGGCTCCGGCGGGACTAATACAGGTGGACTAGCCAAATACTCCTTAATCTTGTCAAATGCTGCTTGACATTCATCCGTCCATCTAACTGCAACATCTTTCTTTAACAGCTTGAAGATGGGCTCACAAGTCGTTGTGAGCTGTGCAATGAACCTACTAATATAATTCAACCTGCCAAGCAAACTCATCACCTCTTTCTTGTTCCTTGGCGGCGGTAGCTCCTGAATGGCTTTGATCTTGGACGGGTCTAACTCAATACCGCGCCGACTTACCACAAACCCCAACAACATACCAGATGGGACTCCAAACGCACACTTCGGTGGATTAAGTTTGAGGTTGTACCTGCGGAGTCTCTGGAAGAATTTCCTCAAGTCCTTGACATGGTCACATTGTCTCCTTGACTTTATGATCACGTCGTTTACATAGACCTCAATTTCCCGATGTATCATATCATGGAACATGGTGGTCATCGCCCTCATATACGTTGCCCCGGCGTCCTTCAACCCGAATGGCATGACTCTATAACAGTACGTTCCCCAAGGCGTGATGAATGCCATTTTTTCCGCATCCTCCTCATCCATCAAAATCTGGTGATAGCCCGCATAACAATCCACGAAGGAACCAATCTCATGTTTGGCACAATTGTCAATCAATATATGGATGTTTGGCAGAGGGAAGTTGTCTTTTGGACTTGCCTTATTGAGATCACGGTAATCTACGCACACTCTAGTCTTTCCATCCTTCGTTGGCACAGACACAACATTGGCTAACCAGGTGGGATACCGTGTGACCCGGATAACCTTTGCCTCAAACTGCTTGGTGACCTCTTCTTTGATTTTCACACTAATGTCTGTTTTAAATTTCCTTAGCTTCTGCTTGACAGGAGGGCATGCTGGGTCGGTGGGCAATTTGTGGACCACCAAATCGGTGCTTAGACCAGGCATATTGTCATATGACCACACAAAAACATCTTTGTACTAAAACAATGCTTTAATTATCTCTTCTCTGAGCTGAGGTTCCAAATGGACACTTATTTTCGTTTCCCGCACATTCTCCCGATCCCCTAAATTGATTGCCTCTGTATCATTCAGATTAGGTTTGGGTTTTTCTTCAAAATAGCTTAATTCTTTACTGATTTCCTCAAAAGCTTCCCCATCATCATATTCTATTTCATCATCACACTCAATTTCTTGTATTATTATGTCTGAGTTAGATTGGCATTTAAGACTGGGCTGAAGACTCCTCATGCATGACATATCATTGAAACCAGCGTAAAAGGGACTGTACAAGAAAGAAAAGAAAGACAAAATAAAAACTATCAGGAATGAAAAAAGGAGGAAAATTGCATTTCATTAATATTGAAGATAACAAGGTTTAACTCATCCAAACGGACGGAACATAGCATCCGAATTACAACCTTGGAAATAATCCAGATTAAACTGAAAGGAAATCAAAACTAACTACCAAGACTCCCTCCGGGTAGGAAGGGGAGTTGCTTCCCAATTGTTAAGCTTGCCTGGGGCCCCATGAACTGAACATCTGCCTTGCTTGGACCCTCTCCGGCCTCCAATACATTCGCCTCATCAAACAACTTTTCAAACCTCTCAATCAGCTCCTTGTTGGGATCAACCACACCACTGGGCATTGCTGTTGCTAGGCGCTTCTTAGTACCAGGCCTGACAAAGGAACGGGAAAGGCGGGGAATAGGTTTTGGAAGGGTCCATGCTTTCTTTTTCATCTTTCTAGCTCGCCTTATGTCTACAGCAGTGGGCCAGAAGCCTAAGTATCCAGGTTTCCAGGAAGGGATACCGGCTGTACGATGCCTTGTAAAGAAGCACCCAAGCCTTTTCCAGGTACAAATCCGTTATTCAGCATTTCCGATGCAACCATGACAGACGCAGCAGCTACCTTTGGCACAGGAATACACCCTCCTTCCGGGATCTTCTCAACCGATACCGTATCAAAGACTTGATAAACCCATGGACCTTTGTCGTCTTCATCTTCTATGAAAGGCACAATGGCACCACCCAGAGTACACGAACTATCCTCCCCATGCACCACAATCTCTTGCCTGTCCCACTCAAATTTAACTATCTGGTGCAAGGTAGATGGAACTGCTTTTGCTGCATGGATCCAGGGTCGGCCTAACAAGAGATTGTAAGAGACGGCCACGTCGAGCACCTGGAACTCCATAGTAAATTCAACCGGACCTATCGTTAGTTCCAACACTATATCCCCAACTGTGTCCTTTCCTCCTCCATCAAATCCTCGCACGCAAATACTATTCTTGTGGATTCTCTCACTGTCCACCTTTAACTTTTCCAGGGTAGAGAGAGGGCAGATGTTTGCACTGGACCCGTTGTCAATCAGCACCCAGGTGACCATAGAGTCTTCACATTTCACCTTGAGGTAGAGTGCTCTATTATGCTCACTGCCTTCCGAAGACAGCTCATCATCAGAAAATGTAACCCTCTTGACCTCGAAAATCTTGTTTGCTATTTTCTCTAGATGGTTCAGAGAAATCTTATCAGGAACATGTGCTTCATTCAAAATTTTTATCAATGCCTGGCGGTGCTCATCCGAGTGGATCAATAATGATAGCAATGAGCTCTGTTCCGGGGTCTTTCTCAACTGTTCTACAATGGAGTAATCTTGTGCCTTCATCTTCTTCAAGAATTCTTCTGCCTCTTCTTCAGTTACGGATTTCTTTACTGGTACTGGATTATCTTTGGCAATTTTAGCTTTTCTCAACTCTTCAGGGGCAAAGCATCTTCCTGAGCGAGTCAGCCCATGGGTTTCACAAACTTCTTCCTTAACTTCCTTCCCCTTATACGTTATTGTCACTCGGCTGTAATTCCATGGGACGGCCTTTTCACTGATTACTGGTAACTGAGTCACTGGCTTGATGATAACCGGCTCTGTGCGCACCCCTTTTACGATCACAGCAGGCTTGACAGCTGCCCCCGGCACCACCACTTTAGTTGGTTCTTGTTTTACTGCAACACTGCTCAAAGGCTCCTTCTTTATCACCACAACTGGTTTGCTAACTGTCTCTTCTACCCTGATCGATGCCCTCCCACTAGTTGGTTTCTCATTTGATCTATCCTCACTAGCCCTGATCATCATTACGGTTTGTGAAGGCTTCTTATGCTCTCCCTTTTGTACTAACTCAATCATATGGGTCTCGTGATGGGTTGGCAATGGATTCTGAGTGATGTTAGGCGTCTCTGGGGATTGCACTTCAATTGGGCGGGTATCAATGAGCTCCTGGATGGCCGTTTTCAAATGCCAGCATTTTTCTGTGTCATGTCCCGGAGCACCCGAGCAATACTCGCAACTCACCGAGTGGTCCAGATTCCTTGGGGGAGGATTTGGCAATTTGGGTTCAGTCGGACTCAACATGCCCAACTGTCTCAATCTGTGGTATAAGTCGGAGTAAGATTCACCTAACGGAGTGAAAGTCTTCTTCTTCTGCAGCCTATCATTCTTAGATGCAAGGTTGGGTCGAAAATCGGTTCTAGTGGGGTTTCTGTTGGCTCTCGGGGGTGGGTAGGTGCTTTGAGTTGGGTATGTATTTTGTGGGGTGGGTGCACGCCATTGCGCATGGGTAGGAGGTTGAGGGTATGTTTGGGCATGGTGGACAGAGAAATGGGGGACAAGAGGTGGGTAATAGTGTTGCGGTGGGCCATATGGGTGTGTGGGTAGGTTTGGGGATGAGGTCGAGGTTGGTGATAATATGGTGATGGACCCCTGGACCAAGCTCTCGATTCCACTACTGCAACATCTTCTTTCTTTTTCTTTCCCAATACCCCTCCTGTGCCACTCTGGATGGCCTGGGTAGTTGCCTTGATCGCCGAATAGCTCATAATTTTTTTGGACTTGAGCCCCTCTTCCACCATACTTCCCATTTTCACTACCTCGTTGAAAGTTTTTCCCACTGCTGACACCAAGTGACCATAGTAGGTGGGCTCCAAAGCCTGTAGGAAATAATCAACCATCTCGCTCTCTTTCATTGGAGGATCGACTCTTGCCGCCTGCTCTCTCCACCGGAAACCGTACTCTCTGAAGCTTTCCCCGGGCTTCTTCTCAATTTTAGTCAGTGACAGATGGTCCGGGACAATTTCGAGATTATATTGAAAATGGCATGCAAATGCTTGGGCCAAATCGTCCCAAGTGTACCATCGAGCATGATCCTGTCGTGTGTACCACTCCAAGGCTGCTCCACTTAGACTTTGACTGAAGTAAGCCATCAATAACTCGTCCCTTCCCCCAGCTCCTCTCATTTTGCTGCAGAACCCCCTTAAGTGGGCCACCGGATCACCATGTCCATCATATAAGTCAAACTTGGGTAACTTGAATCCTGCTGGCAACTGGACATCGGGAAACAGGCACAGGTCCTTGTAGGCTACACTCACTTGACCTCCGAGCCCCTGCATATTTCTGAATGACTGTTCTAAGCTCTTAACCTTCCGTATCATTTCC
This sequence comes from Nicotiana attenuata, assembly GCF_001879085.1. NCBI lineage: Eukaryota > Viridiplantae > Streptophyta > Magnoliopsida > Solanales > Solanaceae > Nicotiana > Nicotiana attenuata. The sequence goes on along the minus strand of NW_017670993.1, from coordinate 100,994 downwards.
TCTTGCTCAGAGTTTTTGGGAGGCTTTTCTTCTTCAGCTGAGAGATCAAGACGGGGAGTGTAAGGGCATGGCTCTGGTGGTTTGAAAGTGGCTTCGGGTGGGTAATACTGGTTATCATGGGTTTGGAACAAAGGTTCGCTAGAAGACCTGTGTAATGCGACAGGTGGGGGAGCCACAAACACAGGAGTAGTTGGCGGTGGAGGGCATGGAATTTGTTTGGGTGGTGGAGGTGGTGGTGTTTGAGAGGTGGTTCCGTAGTACTGCTGGTAAGTAGGGAAAGCCGGAGATGAGTTCACTATGGGAGGATCTTGAGGCTGAGCTAGTGGTGGGAGGTAGGTGGGGTTAGCAGGATAGGCTGGTGGTGGATATCCCTTTGACCAGGCCTGGTACATCTCGGCCATTTGTTGCTTCAGTTTATACATCTCCTCCTTCATTGCATTAACGTCCACTACTTCCTCCTCCCTAGACGGGTCGACAATGCTTGCTTCTAATTCCTGGTTGACCATGTTTGACTTATCCTTAGAGCGGGTGTTGTAGGGATGGGTTGCCAGAATGCCAGTCAACTTAACCACTTGCCTGGACTCATCAACAACAACTTTGTTAGCGGTTAGAGCACTAACAGATAGATAACCGCACATTGGGGAATGAATGCACCTAAACAGCTAACCATTTCTATTATGCCTTTGCTTGGTTGCATGCGTCATCCCGGCTTTTCCTTATTTCTATGTGCCACTTCTTTTTATTTTCCATTGTTTCTTGTCGCTCTCTCTTTTTGCATTTTCTCTCCTATTTTCCATTTTATTATTTGGTTACGGTCGAATCCTATGGAGATTGCCTACGTATCACGACCCCGCGTGAATCAGACCAAGCATAGTTCGTGAAGAATAAATGTAAAGTAGAAGCAAAAATAGTTTTTGGGAATTTCAATTTTATTGATAGCAACTACGTCTATTACAAAGACTCAAAACTGACAGACTAAACGACTAACAGACTCTAGTGCAGAAAAGAACTGTAGACTCTACCATCCCTATTCTACTTTTAAACGAAAATACAGACTCAATCAACTGACTGACTTTTAAGGAAATACAGACTCCAGTGGAACGGAAATACAGACTCAAATGACAAACTCTAGTAGAAAAAGAAATACAGACTTAAAAGACAATCATGAATACATTAAAGCACATGGTGCCCGCGGGACATCGTTCGGTCTCGCCGCGGGCCTATATGCAAGTTCCCCTTGAAGTCTGTCCAGGTCACTCATTATCTGCTTCACAAATATCATCACTGATGCAAAGAAGGTGGTGCGGGTCATGTTCTCGCACATTTGGCATTTCCTAGTAATGGAGTGAGCAACGGTTAAGATTCTCTCTCTGATTCTGCCTTTTTCTTGAAGCAACCGCCCTATCTGTTGGGCCCTAGCCTCCAAAGTTCGCTCGGCTACCTGGTTTTGTTCCTGGAGTTGTTGCAAGTCCATTTCTAAGTGTGCCAATGCCATATAGCAATGCTCTTTTTCAACTTTGAATTCTTTTGCCTGTTTGATCATTCTGTTCTCTGTGGCAATGACCTTTTCCTTCAATCCCGTGACCTCATTATCGTATTCTTCTTTTAACTGCTTAACCATGCGGGCCCGTTCTTCCGCGTTTTTAGCCAATTGTTTTCGAACCCCAGCTAATTCCCTTTCCGCTTTGTTGAGGTCAAAACTGTAGTCATTCACTTTTTGCCTTAGATTTTCTATAAGCTTTGT
>NW_017670993.1:89530-97755 GCF_001879085.1 Nicotiana attenuata | reverse complement strand
TTGTATTCCCATGCTCTCCAGGTGGCGCCTGACTGCTGACCTTGAATTGTATTCCCATGCTCTCCAGGTGGGCTCCTGACTGCTGAACTTGAATGTATTCCCGTGCTCTCCAGGTGGACGCCTGACTGCTAAACTTGAAATGTATTCCCGTGCTCTCCAGGTGGGCGCCTGACTGCTGAACTTGAATGTATTCCCGTGCTCTCCAGGTGGGCGCCTGACTGCTGAACTTGAAATGTATTCCCGTGCTCTCCAGGTGGGCGCCTGATTGCTGAACTTGAATTGCTTCTCCCTGTTCTCCAAGCGGGTACCTGATTTCAACAAAAATAGACAAAACAAAGAAAATTTTGTGCCCCAGTATGGTAGCTGGGCACATAGGTGAGTGTTAAACTGAATCATTTTACCCAATATTACTAAGAATTTGAAAGCTAGGTCCTATTATCCAGGGGTCCTGACAACTCTTTAATTAAACGACAATTATAAATCTAAGTTATATCCTCTAAAGGTGTGACTTTCACTAAATCTTGTTATCTAAGAGGGTCTTAAACTACTCCCCATTATCCGGGAGGGTCCTGATATTTCTTAATTAAAAAACAATTTTAAATCTAAGTTATATCTTCCAAAGGTATTATTTTCGCTACATCTTGTTATCTAACAACAATCTTAAAGCTAGGTCCCATTATTCAGGAGGGTCCTGAAAACTCCTAATTGAATCCTATCTCAAACATTTAGACTTTGAAACCAACTTATACTCCTTTGGGTACATTTATGCTAGATTATGCTACTCATGATTGTTTTGAATTTTAAACTAGATCCCATTTTCCAGGAGGGTCCTGAGAATTAAAAGTCAAACCTGTCTGGTGCTTGTCTTTCCTTACGGAGGGTTTCTCCGAAACAAATGAAACTTTCTGCCCCTGTTTCAATCAAAGAAAAATCTTGTCAGTTTAAAAATATGGTGGTTGGTTTGTGGTCTTGACTTTGAGGGCGATTGCTTCTTCACTTCCCATGATCACTTTGATTTCCACCCGAAGACCTTGCTTGTTTATTGACTAACCACTTTCTCTATCGCCCTTATCACGGGAAATACCTCTTCTCCATTCAGACCCAATATCCTCCATCTGTTGCATTGCTCATGAACTGACATTTACCAAACCTTTGTGTCTCATGAATCTTGAAGCACGACAATTGCCACCCACTCATTGCGTATGCTGTTCTTTCTTGACTTAAACCACTGGCCTTGGCCTTGAGGTCTATTGCTCCATCGCTTGCCATGATAACTTTGATTTCTGCTTGGAAGATCTTGCTTGTCACTAGTTTACCACTCTTTTTGTCAATCTTATCACAGAAAATACCTTTGATCCGTTTCCCCTAGCCCTCTTTCTGTTGCATTGTTCATGAATTGATATATACCAAGCCTTTGTATTTCACATAGATCCCAAAGCATGTTGATTGTTACTAACTCAGTGCGCTTGTTGTTCTTTCCTGACTTATGACACTTTGATGTGCTAGCCGGATCCCGTTTTGTGCAATTGGAAAGCTGGTGGCAAATTTTGAAGTCATTTCTCACTTGTTTTGCCCAAACAGACTCAGGAAGGGGAAGTAAACAAGACAAAAGGAACAGAGTAGAGGACAATGGAAAGAGATGATTCCTAACAAGAAAACTACAAAGTAGAAACCTATCGGATGTAGATATCAACTCTAATGACCACGACATGCACCTGCAGCCTATTCTGTTAAGCAAATCTGATGTTCAGCTCTTGTTATACCCCCAAACCGTGAAACTGGGCTTCGATGCTCCGTTGTTAGTCATCTTTCACAATCTCCGTCTGGTGATTTCCCATCTGATTCTCAATCCTTATTCGACTTGTAGTGCCCGAAGGGTTTTCACCATCAAGCCTCTCTCATTTTGGTCTTTCTCTCAACTCACCGTCGCCTTATGGTGCCCGTGAAGGTTTTCACCAATAAGACTCTCTTATTTTTGATTTCTCTCAGCTTTCATCGCCTTGCGGTACCCGTGAGGGCTTTCATCAATAAGACTCTCTCATTTTTCATTTTCCTTGTTTGGACCGGAGTGTTGCCCCTGATATGATTCACCTCTACTTGCTCGCGTTGGCATCTCTCGGAGACTGATCGGAAGGTCTTTCTTTGGACCGTAGTGTGGGTTTTGGACAGGGTTAGAAATAAAGGATATCAAAAGGCTCAAAAACAACTCAAATGGGTTCAAGATTAAAACATTTGGAATCAGATTTCTTACAACAACCACAACTTCTGCCCCAGTTTCTTTTCTTGGGGACTTTTGGATTTTTATTTTGATGGGACCGAACCGTGAGGCTGCCTACGTATCCTTAAAAGGAATCAGGTCGAACGTAGTTCATGTCATAGGAATTACTTTGTTGTTGTGATTTTTCTTTTCTTTTCCTTCCTCTTTCTCTTCTTTTCTTTTCTTTCTTCCTTTTCTCTTTTTGTTGTTTTTGTTGTTTTTTTCTTCTCTTTTTCTTCTTTTTTTTTTTCTCTTTTTTTTTTCATTCTCTTTTTCTTTTCTCTCTTTTCCTTTTCTTATCTTTCGCGCTTGTGTTTCCGAACTTTGCTACTGATTCCAAAAGAGGGGTATGAAAGAAAATAAATAAGGCTCAAAAAGGGGTAACAAAGGATAAAGTGTTTAGATAGCAGAACAAAATGCCTTCGTCATTCCAATCTTCAAAACATGCCAAGTACAAACAACACAATTAAACAAACCAAGGAAAATATACGTAATATCTTTTGATTGTGCCAGACTTGATAACCATATCCACGCATTCGCCTTCTACATCTGTTAAATACAAAGCACTATTGGACAACACTCTCACTCTTATTGCCACGAACGACCCGCGCCAATTTGGGAAAACATGCCTTTAGCTTCAATCTGATGCGGCATGATGCATTTCAATAGTATTTCTTTATGCTCTATCTGCCCTAATTTCACATGATTCGGGCTTCAAATGATCTCAAAGTGTCCAAATCTGTTCTTATTTCCCTCAAGTGCCCCTGTCATCTTCAAAATTATTTCAATGCTTCATGACTAAACTAACTTTTGAGCCCAGGCTGAGAATTACGCATGCATGTCATGTCACTAGAGCCGACAGGAAAAGAACTGTAGAAAGAAAAGAGAACTAAACAAAAGAAAATGACTAGAAATAACAGAAAACAGGAAATTGCATTAGACAGACGATGAAACGGTTCGAACAACAAGACAAGCAAACTAAACTGGGGTTACAACCCTGGAATAAACCTAGACAGCACTACAAGCTACTACGACTAAACAAACCGGGCAAAATAAAAGGATAGAAGGGTTTGAGTCACAAGACAATATCCGGATCACAACCCTGAAATAACCCAGACAACAGAAATGACAACAAAATAAACCACCAAAACTCCTCCCTGGCTAGCCAAGAAAGGAGCATCTTTCCGATCATCAAGCTCAACATCTTAGCCACTGAATTCTGCATCACCAATACTAGGACCTTCACAAGTCTTGATCACATTGTTCTTAACAAGTTGCTTTTGGGTTCCTTTTGCGTGCTCATTCTTAGGATCAACCTCTGGTAACGCTGAAGGCTTCGTAGTACGTGGGCCTCCGAGTCTCCCAGAAGAATTCTCACATTCCTTTTCAAAATAAATCATACCCACCATGTGCGCCTCATTATGAACAGGCGATGGACTTTGGCTGGTGTCTGCTGCATCCGAATTTTACACGACAATGTCGCCTGCATCAATAAGCTTATGAATCGCATTCTTCAGATTCCAACACTTCTCTATGTCATGCCCCGGGGCATCTGAGCAATATGCGAACCTTTGAGAAAAATCAAACTTCTTTGGAAGAGGGTTTGGTATTTTTATGTGGGTCGGCTTCAACATGTCCACTTTCCTTAGCCTCTGGAACAGACTGGCATATGATTCTCCCAATGGAGTGAAGGTTTTCTTCTTCCGCAACCTCTCGTTCTTAAATTCTTGATTGGGCCGGAAACTCGATCCAGGGGGTTTTCGGTAGGCTCGTGGGGTAGATAGGCATTTTGTGGAGCTGGGTACTGGGAAAGTGATGTACGACTTTGGGAGTTCTGTGGAGAGAAGTAACATTGGGGAGGATCATCTGGTGCACAAGGATATCCACGGGGACGATGTCGAGGCTGGAAGTGTTGATCGGGAAAGCCCATCAGATCATCTTTTCTGTTTCTCTTTCTTCCACCCAAGCTTACTGGGATGTTCTGAGTGTCTTTCGAACAACTCATGATTTTGCTGACTTGATTCCTCTTCTACTAGTTCCCCCATTTTTAACACATCATTGAAAGGCTTTCCCAAGGCCGGGATCAAATGACTGAAGTAGGTGGGCCCCTGGGCTTGTAGGAACAGCTCAACCATTTCTTCTTCACCAATCGGGGTACTGACTTGAGCAGCTTGCTCCCTCCATCTGAGCCCAATCTCCCTAAAGCTTTCCTCCGGCTTCTTTTCCATTTTAGATAGGGAGGAGCGGTCCGGGGTAACGCCTGATTTGTATTGAAAGTATCGAACAAAATCTTGAGCCATGTCACCCAATGTAGGCCACTAACCAACATCTTGACGATTATGTCATTCCAAAGCTGCCCCAATCAAGCTCTTACTGAAATATGCCATCAACAGATCATCTTTCTCTCCAACACTTCTCATTTCACTGCAATAGACCCTCAGGTGGGCTACTGGATCTCCACACCCATCATACAAGTTAAATTTTGGCACTTTGAACCCCGCGGGCAGGCAAACGTCAGGGGATACAGACAATTCTTTGTAAGCCATGTTACCCTGGTCTCCCATTCCTTGCTTGTTCTTTAAGGATTGTTCTATGCCTTTCAGCCTTCTGAATATCCCATCTCGCCCTTCTCTTCCCGTGAACATTTCATTTTCAACATGAGGCTCATCCCGCGTGCCCTGTTTGTACGAGTAGGGAACCTTGTGGGCAACCTTTGAGGGGTAATATTGGGCATCATGAGCTTGGAGATAAGCGGGTGGATCTGGAGAGTATGGAGGATCATCCGGCATTGTGTCCGGAGCTTGGGTAAGGGCGGCATCTAGGAAGCTAGGTGGTGGCGGGGGTGGTGCCTTCCCAGTCGTCCAGGCCTGATACATGTCCGCCATGTGTTGTCTCAACATCTTTACCTCTTCAATCAACCTACTGTCCTGTTCAACCAACCATTTTCGGGCCCCGGTATCAACCAACTCAGTTTTATTGTTGCCTGCCATTGCCTTTTGACTTTATGTTGTGGAGAGGAGTTACTACTTCGGGAGCCACAAACCAACCACCTTTCTGTACTGAATTGTCAACAACAAACTTGTTAGTGATTAGAGCTTAACAGATAGGCAACCACACATTTGTGGAATGAATGCACCTAAGCAGTTAACTGTTCCTATTATGCATTTGATCGGTTGCTTGCGTCATCCCGGCTTTCCTTATTTCCATTTGCAACTTCCCTTTTCTCTTTTTTTTTTCCTTCTTTTTTTCTTTTCATTCTTTCCTTTGCCCTCTCTTTGTTTTTATTCTCTCATTTCCCTCTCTTATTTTGCCATTGCTTCCTTCTCACGATTTCTTATTTTCTCTCTTCTCTTTTCTTTTCTCTCCTATTTTTCCTCTCTTTTTCTTTTTCTCTTTTTTTTATCACTTTTTTTTCTTTCTTTTGGTTATGGTCAAATCCTATGGAGATCGCCTACGTATCATGACCCCGCATGAATCAGACCGAGCATAGTTCTGGAGGATAAAAATAAATAATAAAACATTTTAGGATTTTCAAATTTTCATAAAAATAAAATGTTCTGATTACAGCGACTCATCCTACCGAATTTTACCATAAAAACCAACAGACTCAAAAGGAAACTGACAGGAGAAAAATCAAGACTCGTGTTGTCTCAAAAGTTATCACTATTTTTTTCAAAATTTTCATGAAAATATCCAGCTTTGCCAATACGGCCTTTCAGCACTTTGAGGAAGAAGATTTTAAGGTTGTGTTCGCTAACCGGCCAAAACCTTGAAAAATTACCAAAGGCGGCGGTTCTTGCAAAAACAGCCTTTCGACGCCCTTTTGGGGACATTCGGCTATTTTGACAAGAATGGCATCACCTTACTTGTTTAAAATAAAAATAAAATTTTTGTTCTTTTTGGGCTATTTTTCAAAAAGGAAGTTGGACCCGATGGGGGTTGCCTACGTATCTCACACCCTGTGAGAATCAAACTAGCGTAGTTCGGGCAGCTTTGACACATTTGAAGGGACACAATGTTTGACTCTTTTGAAATAACTCTCTTTTTTTTCTTTTTTTTTGAAAGTTTTGGCAGAGTTTCGGGATATTTTCAAATACCGGGTTTTTCTTTAGAACCGGGCTTTATTACTTCCCTACATAACTCTTGGTTTTTCTTTTTGCTTGATTTTCCCTAGCCGGTCAGCATGTAAGCCGAAACAAATAAATGTTCACATAGCACATAGAATGCATCAGGATGGTCTGTTATTTTGGGCACACATGTCCTAGACGGACCCAACCCCTGTGTTGAGTCCCCTAAGTCAAATGCACATGATGCAAACAAACGTTCTTACTAGGGATCCGGCATAAAGCTCTGTTTTTCTAGGTTTAAATCCTGAGATTTTGTTCTAGACTTGGGATACCCGAGCGGACAACTGGGGCCGAAGAGGGGGCGATGTACCGGGAGCACTAAAGTCTGTCCGGCCTTGTTGCTTGCCCAGCCTTGCTCTATTTGGTATAATTTCGACAGAAAAGCGGGCTACGCGAACGTATGCACCATTTTCAGAAGACTCAGAGGAGTGGCGTAAGAAGACAATTATATACAATTCAACAATATTAAAGCGGTAAACAGATAGCATTTAGCACAAAAAAGGTTCACAGAATACAGTAATATCAACGATAAATAAAGCCAAGTAAAAATCATGAAACAAGCTCGAATTCTTGAACCCTGAATCAGAAGTTCTAGGTTCTTGTCCCCAACAGAGTCGCCAGAGCTGTCACACCTCCTTTTTCGCCACTTGGGATAGTTAGGGTGTCCCAAGTCACCGGTTCAAATCCCGAATCGAGGAAAAGGTTGACTCTGTATTACAGTCTGCGATCCTGAAATCCGGGTAAGGAATTCTGTTAACCCGGGAGAAGGTGTTAGGCATTCGAGTTCCGTGGTTCTAGCACGGTCGCTTTGATCCTACTTGGCTTATTAAATTGTCTAATTCCTGATTTTAGAACCTATGTGTTTTTACCTTTTACCGCTTTTAAATTAGGAAAATTATCTTGCAAAGGGTCACGGGTACGTGTACCCGTTTGTTTGGCGCGCCAAAATCATGTCACGCGAACGTGTCCACAATTAATAACGCTTTATTTTATTAAGAAAATTTGGGCCGAAGTTGCGCGAACGCATACTCCGATTTTGTTTTTAGAATCGCAATCATGTCACGCGAACGTGTCCACAACCGCGATAGTATATTAAACGACCCTAAAGGTTTTTCTACGAATATTCCTCATTAATAACTAATTAAGGTGTTTGCGAGGGCCATAGATGATTTGGTTAAAATATGGCTTGCCTCAACTAACCAAGGATCCATCAACGAAATAAGGCTTGAAGGAATTACACCATTCTTTAGAACCTCGGCTGAACTCAAACATGGGTCCAAATTAAGACGAAGCAAGGTCTAGTCCATCTTTAATTTTCAGAATTCGGGCTTGGCCTAAGGTAAGGCCCAATATCTCAAAGAACATCACAAGGATGCAAAGGAGCGGGCTCCACAGCTGACCCTATCTGGACTCAAACGGAGAGCCCAATTCTCCATGAGGCATTGCTCAAAATGGATGTCGAAGAGGTCATGGCTCGAATCCGGGCAACAGCAGAATGCAGTTTAGATTTGGAAAAACATAATGACAAAAGAACATCCAAACACCACAAATCCATGAACAATCTCAACCAGTGAATTAATAATTACTAACACTGAAGCCTTGATTGGAATTTAAATAGACAATCATTCCAAAACCCCCTTTTAAATTCTAACAACTTCATGCACTAATTAATGAAATACTGTGAGTGGGGGCATCTACTGGAACTTGGAGACTAAACGAACATGCTCATTGCTGAACCTTTACATCCAAATCAAAGAGGCAAACAGTTCAACTTTCATGCTAATTCTAATCTAACACACTCACATGATGATCAATCACATATTATAAATCGAAACATCACT
>NW_017670993.1:46761-88057 GCF_001879085.1 Nicotiana attenuata | reverse complement strand
ATTCAACAATACACAAATAGGCTAGTATATCTAACTATCCAGCATCACTCGAATGAACACATGACATGCAGCAGAGAACGTGAAATTGCTCTATTTCATTCCCGTTTCAACAGCTACATCAAAGTAATGTTGAGATGTGTACCTGAAGCGTAAATCAAATAGACAAAAAGGAGAAGTCAGCAGCAGCAAGTGACAAATCAACAGCCCACAACCAGACACAGTAAGAGTGATTTTCGAATCAAAACAAAGTCTCAAAAGTCCAGGAATGAATTCAGAAATGCAACAACAGCTGATTGATCAGAACAAACTTGTTTGACCTCAAGTTTACTCGAAATTGAACTAGGAAGCTACATAACACTTTCAGCACTCAAAGACACCCAACAACAACTCGAATAAATCCCAAACACCTTCAGATGCTTTAAACTTTCGAGTACAGAACAGGAACAGAGAAAATCTGAGCTAATTTTGATCCTAAGTGGGCTAACAGTTGAATTAAGAGCTGCAATTTCCAAAATGATACTAAGGAAGATACAATGTAACTAATTTTTTTTGGTAATTTTTTAGTAAAGTTTTCTAGTTGTTTTTGTATTTTAGATCTAGAGAATTTCGAATTTGAAATTTAGATTGGAGCTAATGAAGGCTTGTGAAAGTGGAGGAAATTTTCAGAGCTTCCAAACCTGTCTTTTAAGGCAAGAAATGATGCCTTTTATAGGCCAACACCTAGGGCAGCCCTTGCAAGTTTTGTTTTGCCCTTTAGTCCCCCTTTTTAGCTTAAAAGTCCCTTATTTATTGACTTGTTTTCCAAGTTATTACCCTAAGTTATTAATATTCCAACTACAGTCCTAGTCTAGAAGGTTATAGAAGGTTCTAGCTTCCTAAATTGCCCCTGAACTTTCCTGAAATTACCAAGTCTAGTCAAATTAATCCAGCCTTTTATCCTAGTTAGACTTTGACCATAGTTAATTAGATAAGGAGCTGGAACAATTGGCTAAGACTAACAAATCCTAAAATCGAATCAAACCATCTAATTAATTCTGGACAAAGCTGAAATTAATTCCAATTCTAATATTAATTTTATTACTGCATTTAATAAAACAGTCAACAACTCACAGTGGATCCTTATTATAATAGGAAAGCAATGAATAAAACCTAAAGGAATTAGTAACAAACAAGAACATAAAGACCGAAATTAAAACTATAACTCTAACAACCTGAAGAAAATTAGTATCAAACACACAAATAAATGGAAACAAGGGTAAACCATATAGTCATGAATCACAAAACGAAAACTGGATCTGGTGAACAAAAATGATGAACAAGCGATGACCAAGGAAAAACAGGAAACAAATGAAGATAAAAAGAAAAAGACAGAAAGAAAAAAGATAATAAAAAATACCTTGAACTTGGTTATGATGGCCTTTCCAATTTCAAACCATGAGATGATATTAATCAACCATTCTTATCAAGAACGGTCAAATAATACCAATTCGTGATGAAATCGTGCCCAAAACGGAGGAGACTTAACTTTGCTCAAGTTCCAGATTCTAAGACCCTAGATTCGAGAAGTTTGGGAGGTGTTTGAAAAGAAAGGGGTGTAGATTCATGATGTGGGAGAGGAGGAGAGTCTACTGCGTGAGTTTGGTAGGGATTGGGGACGGCACCGCCACCAGAGAACCAAGGCGGCGGCTAGGGTTCATGATTTTTAACTGAAGATTCGAAGGGTTTGNTCGAGAAAACTAACCGGGATTTGGATAGGGAAGGGAAAGGACCCAGGTGTTAATTTGGACCGATTTGGGCGAGGTAGTGTCTTGGCCAGAAAGTTTCGAATTAAGATTCGAAGAGATTAGTTGATGTTTGAGGGAAATTATTTGGATATTTGGAACGGGGGGGGGGGGGGGGGGGGTCTGAGGAGGTTCTATGGTGTTAATTTGGGGGGCATCGGCGTTGGCGCCGCCATTACCGGCTGGGGGAATTTGGGGCGGCTCAATTAGGGTTTCTTGAGAGAGAGGGGGCTTGGTTCTCTGAGGAAGATGACTTGGGGGGGGGGGATAGGGCGTATTCGGACAGATTTATACCAAAGGATCCCCAGTTCTGAGCCGTCCGATTGATCAACCTCGACGGCCCAGATCTTCAAGCGTTTAAACGGCGTCGTTTTGTTTATTAGGGGGGCAGGCCAGGTTAAGGACGGGGTGTGGGCCTGGACTGGGTGTGTTTGGTTTGGGCTAGGCATACTTAATTAAAAATAGCCCAATTTCGGGTCTTTCATTAAGACAACCCTTTTTCTTTTTAATGGTTTTCTTTTCTTCTTTTTTTTCATTTTGTATTTATTCTTTATTCATTATTTATATTTTCTGATTTTTATTAAATGCCAAATCAACAAATAAAAACCCAAATTGGCTTCTAAAATTATATTACCCAATTTCCAACTACACTAATTCCTAATTTAAATGCAAACTAAGACAAATTACAAGTATAAATGCGAAAGAACAATTTTTTGTTGTTTTCTTCTTTATAAAGTAACTCAATTAATCCTAAGATATGAAATAAAACCCTAAATGCAAATGTCAAGTATAGTTTTTATATTTTCATTAAGTAAAATGCACAAATAAAATGCAAACAATTAACAGAAAATAACACAAAATTGTAAAACAATGAAAGAAAATCATTTTGTTTGAATTTTTGGGAATAATTCACATAGGGCAAAAATCACATGCTCACACTACTACACCATTCCATATTCAAAACCAAATAGAAAGAGACATAAGAAAATTAAACTAAACTAAATAGCTTCGAAAGTGTAGAAACATTAAATAAACAACTGCATTATTACAAATCTCTACTCGAGTAAACCAATCTTCATGTTCATCCATTCTCATACATTGGAAGGTGAGATGAATACCTGAGATTGAGGGAACAAAGAAATAAAGAAGGATCAGCAGTTTTAAACATCAGAGATCGACAGCAGCACAACTCAGTCCAGATTCAGCACAAACAATCCATTTCAACCATAAAAATGATGTGAAAACAACCCAGATTCACTCTCAATCAAACAGTAGTCAAAACTGACCCCAACCAGGCTTTTAGCAAACCAAATTCAAACCATTTTTACTCCAGATGAACCAGCAATTTTCAGCACTAAAAAAAACTCAGAAATCAAAGCAAAATGAAAAACTTTCAATGGAACAGTACAAAGTATCTAGCCGCCTGCTTTTTTCTGAATTTTTTTCTCTTAATCCTTGCCTTGAAAGGCAAGCATGGAATGCTTTTATAGGCAAAGCAACAGGGCAACTATCAGATTTTATTTTTTCAATTCTACCCTTTTCTAATTTTTATTTTTGCTACTTAATCCCTCAAATTTTGGCTTGCTTGCCAAGCAAAGCTCTTTTCCAGCTTCTAAGAAGCTTCTTCAGGTGGTTACCAAAAGATTTCCTAGATGAACTACCCAAGTTACCCCTTAGTTACCCTGAATTTACCCCTGAACCTCAAATGGGTTATGGGTCAAGTTGACCCTACGGTCCAAATGCACAATTGGGCCTGCCCTTCTCTTCTAAATGGGTCAGTGATCCCAACATCCAAGCTACCACTGGCCTAATCAAAATCTGAAGTACAAGAGGCATACAAACCGGGCAACCCTTAAAAATCTAAACTAAACTTTAATAACTAACCAAATTAGTAGACTCAATTAATTAACTAGATAACGATGCCAAACATGCAAGACTAATCCTTTATGAACAAAACAAGTGCAAAGTTTCCGAAAAACTTAAAGAAACGAATAACAAAGAAAACCAGGAGAAGCAACAGATGCAGAAAAACGTAAAAACTAAATTAAACCAAGAGAAAAAAGAAAATACCTACTGAGACTCAAACGAATGAAAGAAGGAGTCCCAATCTTCGATTTCTTCGGCTTTTCTGGCCCGCTACAATATTAATCGTGTATTCTTAATAAGAACACACGAATAACATCAAAATGGACCCAAATCTTCAAACAAATCGAACAGGGGACCTTTTGGGAATTAGGGGTTTGCTCTGATTTGAAGTTTGAGCAGTTCCAGGGTGATTTGAAGGAAAAGACTGACAGATTTGGGATGAGGAAGGCTTGAGGGTTCTTTGGTGTTAATTTGGGGTTAAACAGAGGTGGCGCCGCCACCGGAGAAACTGTGGCGGCGCTAGGGTTTAGAGCTTTGAATGGATATTCGAGAAATTCCGGGTGGATTTGGGAGAAATGGAGTGGGATCTGGGGTGGGGAGGTGGAGGAGGAGCGATGGTGTAAAAATGGTGGCGATTGGAAGCCGGCCGCTGCCGTGGGCGATTCCCGGCGGGCGGCGGACGGTGGTTTTAGGGCGGTGTTACGTCAGGGTTCTCTGAGATGAAGAGAGACGGTGGGGTTCTGAAAGAGGGGGGAGTAGGGGCGTTTGGACACTTATATGTTAAGTGATCCCTAGTTCAGAGCCGTTAGATTAGGCAACCTCGATGGCTGAGATTAGACCCAAGTTAAACGGGGTCATTTTGATGAGAGGAGGGGCTGGGCCGGTTCAGGGGTGGGTTTGGGCCAAACATTTGGGCGGTTTGGACGAGTTTCAGGTGCATTTGATGTGGGCTTAGGAAAATTGATGGGGTTTGTCCCAAAATCCTGATCCTTCTCATTCTTTTCTTTTTCATTTTGTGATTTTCCTTTTTAATTACTAATTAATTCCTAAAAATGCAAAGTTAAGTCCTAAATGCACATGCAACATATTTTTTGTATTTTTCATTAACTAAATAAAATTAACATGCACAGACAAATGCCAACACTTGACAGAAAATGCCACAAAAATTCGCAAAATTGCAAATAATGGAAAAATTATTTTGTTTTGAATTTATGGGAGTAATTCATATAGGGCAAAAATCACGTGCTCACAGGAGGCATCACAATACACTGTGAACCCACCCGAACCTGTCGGCAAGGTTAACACAGATGCAGTGGTCAACCTCTTCTTTAACTCTTGAAAACTCTGCTCACAAGCGTCTGACCATTGGAACTTAACTGCTTTCTGAGTCAACTTAGTTAATGGAGCTGCAAGTGAGGAAAAACCCTCCACAAACCTTCTATAGTAGCCAGCTAATCCCAAGAAACTCCGGATTTCGGTTGGCGTTGTCGACCTAGGCCAGTTATTGACTGCTTCTGTCTTCTGAGGGTCTACTTTTATTCCTTCACTAGATACCACGTGGCCTAAGAATGCCACTGACTGCAACCAGAACTCACATTTTGAAAACTTGGCATAAAGTTCATTCTCTTTCAAGGTCTGCAAGGCTATTCTGAGGTGTTATGCATGATCTTCCTTGCTCTTAGAGTACACCAAAATATCGTCTATAAACACAATAATAAAGGTATCCAGTAATGGCTTGAAAACTCTGTTCATGAGGTCCATGAATGCAGCTGGAGCATTTGTCAACCCGAAGGACATCACTAGAAATTCATAGTGCCCGGAGCGAGTGCGAAAGGCTGTTTTAAATATATCTTCTTCCCTGATTCTCAACTGATGGTACCCCGACCTCAAATCTATTTTTGAAAAGTACTTTGCACCCTGAAGTTGATCAAATAAATCATCAATTCTTGGCAGTGGGTACTTGTTCTTAATGGTAACTTTATTCAACTACCGATAGTCGACACACATTCTGAGAGACCCATCTTTCTTCTTGACAAATAGGACCGGAGCACCCCACGGTGAAACACTTGGTCTGATGAAGCCCTTGTCAAGAAGGTCTTTTAGCTGTTCTCTCAACTCATTATGTTCTGGTGGAGCCATCCTATAAGGAGGTATAGATATGGGCTGAGTGCCTGGCATGAGATCAATGCCAAAGTCTATGATTCTTTCGGGAGGAAGTCCGGGAAGGTCATCTGGGGAAACTTCTAGAAATTCTCTAACAACTGGCACTGACTGAAGAGCTGGTGGTTCTGATTCTGGATTAATGATGTGAGCCAAATAGGCGAGACATCCCTTACCGATCATTCGTTGTGCCTTAAGGTAAGAAATAAACTTACCTACAAGCGATGCTGAACTACCCTTCCACTTTAAGACTTCTTCATTTGGAAATTGGAACCTGACTATCTTGGCATGACAATCTAACATGGCATAGCAGGAAAATAACCAATCCATACCCATGATCACATCGAAATCCATCATCTCTAACTCTATGAGATCGGCTTTGGTGTTGCGACCTTGGACTGAAACTATACAACCTCTATAGACTCTAGTGACTTTCACTGACTCGCTAACTGGAATAGATACTAGGAATGACTCACTAAGTTGTTCAGGTTCTAGTCAGAGGTTAATTGCAAAGTATGGAGTCACATATGAAAACGTTGAACCTGGATCCATTATGGAATAATCATTATGTGAGCAGACTAAAAGTATACCTGTAATAACTTCTGCAGATGCCTTTGCACTCTGACGATCAAGTGTAGCAAACAAACGGGGTTGTCCCCCTCCCTGAGTAACTCGGTCTGCACCTCTGCCTGCTCCATGCGCGGTCTGATTATGAGAACCACAAGCCTGAGGTGGTGCAACTGCAGTAGCTGAGGAACTAGAAGGACGAGTTGATCCACCACTGAAATTACGTCGCAACTTTGGGCAGTTGGCCTTTATATGACCAATGTCTCCACAATGATAGCAACCATGAAACCCGAGCTTGCATTGGCCTGAATGTTGCCGCTTACATGTTCCACAAAGACCTTGTTGTTGTGAATGTTGTTCAGCATGACTCTATCTATGTGAGGATGATGTCCTAAAATTCTGATTCTGGCAAGACTGGTTTCCATAACTCCGAGTACGTCTGAAGGAAGACCCATCACCTGACTGATGACTAGACTGAGCTGGTGCTAATGACTCCTTATTAGAGGAATCCCTTCCACCTCCGCTGGATGTACCATTAAACCTGCCCGTTGTCCGGGTTTTCTTGTTATGCTCTTTTTCTTCTCTCCTTTGTTGTCTGTCTTTTTCTAAGTGCTTAGCAAACCCCACAACAGAGGAGAAGACTGTCATCCCTACTGCTGCAGCTGATGTCGTATCCTTAATGTGGTAAGCTAAACCGCCAACAAACCTGCAGATCTTTGCTCTTTCTGTCTTAACCATGTGAGGAGCATGCTTAGCCAACCTTATGAATTCCATGTAGTACTCTTGCACACTTTTATTCCCTTGCTTGAGCTGTTTGAACTCTGTAGCCTTAGCTTCCCTATCCTCTTCTGGGATAAATTTAGCCATGAAGGCCTCTTCAAATTCTTCCTAAGTAGGCGGACCATCATCTTCATCTCTTTCATTTTCCCACATCTCAAACCAAGCGCCGGCCACATCTCTAAGCTGGTAAGCAGCTAGCTCCACAGCTTTATAATCAAATTTCATCACTCGGAGAGCTTTCTTAACATCCTCCAGCCACAACATCGGATCTTCATCAACTAGAGAACCCTGGAACACTGGAGGACTCAACTTCAAAAATTCATTCACTCTTGAGGACTCAGAATTGTTCTGTCTATTTGATTGAGGTGGAATCTCATCTCTTCTCTCATTCTGGTTGGCCATAAAGGCTTTAAACATCTCCATAGCACTGTTGACTGCATTAAACATCTGACCCACCTCTGGGGATATAGTTGTCTGAGCCGGAGCTGCTGATGGGGGCGGTACTGGATCCTGAGGTACTGGATCATCATGCTCCACCCCTTCTTCATGTTCAACCCGGGGTACTTGAACCCCATTTGTAGATTTACCCTTCCTTTTCTGAGTTGAAGCCTTTTTAGTTCTGCCTTGAGCCACAATAGTAGCAATAGTTTCTTGAGCAGCATCCTGAGTGTCGATGTCAGAGTTGTGAGTACGAGCCATTTCTGCGAGTTTTAAATGAATACATTAGATAGTTTCTTAGAGATAGGCTCTACTGCACGATCTAAAGTATGAAAAAAATGAAACTTTTCCTAAATGCTTGTAGCCTCCTGTTTATAAGTATGGCACGCTTCATACCCATAAACAAGATTCTACTAACACGGCTTCATAAACCCCTAGGACTCCATAAACCTGAGGCTCTGATACCAAGTTTGTCACGACCCATTTTCTGAACAAGCCGGGACCGGCACTCGATCACTAAACATGACCGAGCGAACCATCTCTGCTTATCAAATCTATTATAACTCCAAACTTTATATGCAACAAGGAAATACTCTAACCAAATACTTTTGATTAATTTAAATATTTAAATAAATCAACTCCAAAACTTTATTCGTAGTAATTACTGAATTAATGCTAAGTTATTATAAAAAAAACATCTGAATCTTGACCCAACAACTATGTCTATGAAGCCTCTACTGATAAACTGACGCACTGCTCAGGACATGAGATTTCCTGGCCAGTTCTCTAAGTAAACAAAGAAATGACTAAATAAAAATGACTCTAAGGAATACTCCACGAACAAAAAGCGGAGCTCACCAATAGCACTGGAAGAGAAGGAAGTCCTAACTCGTAGCCTGTTCGCCTGCAAATCCGGTTCCTACGTTGTACCGCAGACCAACGTAGGTTCCCAAAAGAGAACGTTAGTACCATCCATTGTACTTAGTGAGTCTCAACAACAGGGGGCGAAACTTTAATAACATATACATTATGAGCAAAGATTCTAAATGCATGTAAAACATAAAGCTTATAAGAATAATTCTAAATAATTGCATAATAGCAGTTTATGAATATACTAAAAGAAATTATTTTCTTTTTCTTTCTTAAAAAAAAATACTTCACTTTATACTTTGGGAGTTCCAACTATCCTGACTTAATTCTGTCTCAGTCACCGTGTGATCGGCACGGGTTCGATCCCAACCTGATCGAATAGGCCCAATCCACGAGGTACCACTCGCTTCATGGTTCTCAGCGCTCATGTCTCATACCTTAGCATGGCTAAGTAAATTCTCAGCAACGAGACCCTCGGCTCGTGTGCTCCCTACTTTGACACAAGTAGTTTCAGGAAGTCAACGCCTTGGTCAGGACCCTAGGCCTGGACGATGACCCCTTCTCAGAATAAAGGATACTCCCAAAAATCTTTTCTTTCTAAAATTTCCTCTTGTGACTTTTCAAGTCTAAATCTTTTATACATACTCATACTAGTATCCTTAAATGTAAGGCATGACATAAGAATGAAATAAACATTCAAAGGTATTTATAAAGGTTCTTGATCCTTCATGAATTTTACTAACATGAAAATAGGCATATAAGAATAACATAAAAATACTGAAATTAATGCACTATATCCAAAAATCATCTAAACTTAGCTAGAAAATAATTCTAAGCTAATAGGTACTTACTACTCCAATTAAGTATATATATTAACTCTTTTATGCAATTCATCAAACACTGTGTTGCGTGCTTTTGTGAGTTAAACCACTTTAGTAAAGGGTTATATCAACTCACCTCAAAACTTCTTGAGCCAATACGTAGGCCCCAGTCCAATTTATACCCGTCAAACAATCGATTTCTACAACAACCAGTCATTTTAATCAATTTTTAAAGTTTCCACACCTAAACATGGAATTTTACTGTTGATAAAGAGAAAGAAGGGAATTAACTATTCAATTATTACCTGTTAACCACTTTAGGATAATTGACAATAGGGAATTTTATATACCTGAGTTCAAGAATAAGTGAGTTTTGAATACCTAGAATTTTCCGTGCTGGTGAGCAATCCTGGCTGCCTTTGTTCGTTTTCTATACCCTGGCGTGAATAAACAGAACTTTTGTTCTGTATTGCTTTAAGCTTTAAGCCTTTACTTTTAAGGCCACACGTTTCTTTACCTTTTTCAAGCTTTAAGCCTTTTTTTTTGTTTTATTATTTTTGTCTTTTTGTTTTTGTTTTGCCTTAACTAATAATTATTTATACCCACTTTTAAATATTACTAAATATACTGATATTAAAATTATAAATATTTCGCTAATTGTATATCCAATTATTAAGATAATATATATATAATTATATATATATATATTATATATATATATATATATATATATATATAT
This sequence comes from Nicotiana attenuata, assembly GCF_001879085.1. NCBI lineage: Eukaryota > Viridiplantae > Streptophyta > Magnoliopsida > Solanales > Solanaceae > Nicotiana > Nicotiana attenuata. Next base: position 78,035 of record NW_017670993.1, on the reverse strand, counting down.
ATATATATATGCAAGATAAAAATAATAGTAATAATAATAATTCAGTTCTATAATTGGCGTATCTTGAAACTTTTATAAATTTGAGGAGTGTTTCAACATCTTCTTGATGCCATTTAATGAAATTCCCTTACTTCATCAAAAAAAAAAGGGTACTATAGTTTGTCCTTGTCATTGAAGCTTCTTGAGGTCAGCTTCAAACTCTAGTCCAGCAGAGTACAGGAGCTGATTCAAGCAAAGTTGCCAACTTTTTATACCATATAAATAAGAACTTATTATCTCTTTTGCATCTCTTTATTGATCCTCCTCAAAGCTGATTCCATTTTTTGCCTTTCAGTTTATTTCCAGCCGTATTCCGACTAATGATGAGAATGTCATGGAACCAAGTAGATACGACTAATTATGCTTTATAGCGTGTTTGTTAAGTTTGTTGGCAATCATGTCTTTGTTGATCTAACGACGAGCAAAATTATGGGTCTTTTAAAGTTGTGGGCTTTGCCTCTCAGAAGGATGATCTAATATGCTTTCTTATTTTATAACCAAGAAATCTGTCTGCTCGTGGTTTGATCAGACAAGCCACCTGGTCTTTACACAAACCCCAGTGAATGTAAAACATGTTTCTTCATATACACTTTTATTACTCAACTATAGTTAATTATATTGTTATATAGCTCCTTTATTATGGTTAAGATTTTGACATCCTCCCTTTTAACCCCGTACGGGTGCCAGATGAACAAAGATGTTTGAAACTGAACACATTTCCTTTACTTTATAGGACTTAGTAACGATGTTGGCATATGATTGTTGAATATATTTTCTCACTTCGTTGCTCGATTTCCTTTGTGGAGTGTATATCAGCCGGTTTTTGATGTGTGAATTTAGTTAATTATTGGGAAATAATTGCTTAGAAGAGTGTTATATGGTGTAGATACCCTTGTAACATGGTGGTAAATCATATCACTTTTATCACGATCCAAAATCCACTAAAGATCGTAAATGCGCCTAACGCCGCCGTCAGGCAAGCCAACATTGAATAGTTAGCTTAATTACTCATTTTAGTATTTAAAATCATAATTTTTCTTTAATTAGATAATACTAAAATAGAATTTACAGAGTGAATGAAAATATCTTCGCAACTACATTAATGAATAACCCATAAGCACCCCCAAAATTCAGTGTCACAAGTGCATGAGCATCAACTAGGAAGTAAAATAAAATACAGCATCTATCCGGAATAAAACTTAGACAGGAGAATACAAAATAACTCTGAAGGAGATTCTGTAGGTTGCGAATCGTAACATGAAATGCAGCTCGCTGTAAGTCCCCGCATCATCCGCACCCAGAGGACCACCAGACATAAATGTACCTGCACAAAAATGTGCAGCAAGTGTAGTATGAGTACGTAAATCAACGTGTACCCAGTAAGTATAGCCTAACCCCGGAGGAGTAGTTACGAGGTGTCGACATCGACACTTACTAATGGTCCAATAATATCAGGTACAGTAAAGAGGCAAACGAATATGAGGCAGAGTAAATAAATGAAATAAACAAGTATAATTACATGGTGCAATCCTCCTCTTCACAATAGACTCAAGCTCTCATTTAGCAAATTCCTCCTCAATCGAAGCAATATATATATATATATATATATATATATATATATATATATATATATATATATATATATATATATATATAAAATGGACCTCACCGGATAGATTGTTATAATTCTAATCAGGAAAAACTCACAGATACACTGGCTTCCTGCCAAATGTTACGCACGATTCCATGAGGATGTTTTATAGAAATGTCGAGGCGTACGGACCAATCCCATCATAATCTGTGCATTGCCGGGGGTCGAACGGCACGAACTATAGATGCATCTATTAAACTGCCAAGGCGAATGGCCCGCTTCCATGAGAGTGTGGTACATAAATCCTGCCGAGGCAAACGGCCCGATCCCATAAGATGTGAAGTACATAATCCTGTCGAGGCGAATGGCCCGATCCCATTAGAATAAGAAGCTTTAATGGGCCCTTGACCCCACTCACGAATAAACATGTGAGTTATAATTTATAAGGATAACCTTTCGATGAAAACGCCTAGCGCGTGAGAAATCTGTAAGAGGAACGCCATTATTCCATGGCAAATCATGAAACTCGTGAAATGTCTACATTAGCAAGTCTATCACTCTATGCATGTATAGTCTCAAGTCGTAATGTGAAATAAAAGAATTAAACGAGCAAAGATAATTCCTATAGTACAAGTATAGCATGGTGTGAACCTAAGTCTACCCAGACAATAACATGAATCTAACTACGGACGGACTCTCGTCACCTCGTGCGTACGTAGCCCCCCACAACAAGTAGCAAATATCAATTACAACACCTAGGGGTAGTTTCCCTTTCACAAAGTTAGATAGGAGACTTACCTCGTCTCAAAGCTTACTCTCCGGTCCACAATTGTGCTTTAAACTCTCAATTCGGTGCCAAACGAGTCGAAACTAGTCAAATGTTATATAAAATAGTCAATATATGCTCAAAAGTTCATATCCTAAGTATTAAGTGATTACCTAACCCCAATTGAAGAATTTCCAAAATTTGCCCCCTGGGCCCACGTGCCCGGATTTCGAATCGGAGAAAATGGTTACACATAACCTCATGAAGTCAAATATATGATTTCACTAAATTCCATAACCATTTTCGTGGTCAAATCCCATTTTTATCCAAAACCTAGGTTTTTCATCTAAACCCTTGATTTCACAAATTTTTACATGTTAATCTACCCATAATCTATGTATTTAACTCATGTTGTGTAGAAATTACTTACCTCAAAGTGCTAGGTGAAACCCCCCTTCCAAGAGCTCTAAAAATTGCCCAAGAGATGAATAAAAATGAGCTAAATGGCTAAGTCCCGCATTTAATAAAGCTGTGCACAGGTCGCAGATGTCGCATTTGCAACACCCGATTTGCAAAAGCGACAAATTCATCGCAAATGCGAATCTGGGCTCCCTCTGTCAAGGTCGGAAATGCGACCAAAAGCTCGCAAATGCGAACTCTGTCAAGGTCGCAAATGCGACTGGAATCTCGCAAATGTGAGTCCTGCCCAGATCAGGCTTCTTTGCAATTGCGAAACCTTTCTCGCAAATGCGAACCAATTCTCGCATTTGCGATACCTGAGACACCAGCAAAGAAAACCCAGAAAACTGAAGCTTTCTCATCCTTCCAAACATGTCCGAAACTCACTCGAGCCCTCGAGGCTCCACACCAAACTTCCACACAAGCCTAAAAACAGCATACTAACTCGCTCACGCGATCGAAACACCGAAATAACATCTAAAATCACGAATTGGATGCCAAAACGCATGAATTAACTCATGAACTCAAAAACTTCTAAAAATACTTCCGCGCGTCCGATTCCTATCAAATCAACTCGGAATGATGCCAAATTTTGCGTACAAGTCTTAAATGACATTATGAACTTATTCCAACTTCCCGAATCGGAATCCGAACCTGATATCAAAAAGTCCTCCCCGGGTCAAACTTCCAACTTTCGCCAAATGACTTTGAAATGACCTACAGACCTCCAAATCCTTATCCGGACACGCTCCTAAGACTAGAATCACCATACGGAGCTATTCCCAGGATCGGGATCCCAAACGGACATTGATAACATTGAAATACACTTGAACCCAAATTCATGAAATTCTTCCAAAACGCCAACTTTCCATAATAGGCGCCGAAACGCCCCGGGGTCATCCAAAACCCGATCCGGACATACGCCCAAGTGCAAAATCATCATATGAACCTATTGGAACCTTCAACTCCCGATTCCGAGGTCGTTTAATCAAAAGTCAAACCTTAGTCAATTTCTCCAACTTAAAGCTTCTGAAATTAGAATTTTCTTTCCAAATCTGCTCTGAACTTCCCGAAATTCAATTCCTATCACATGTACCAGTCATAATACCTGAAGTGAAGTTACCCAAGGACTCAAACCGCCTAACGACGCGCTATAGCTCAAAACGACCGATCGGGTCGTTATATTTTTCAAAAGAGTATAAGTTTGTGTCGAAAGTGCAAGAATTCTTTTACACAATAACCTATAGCAACATTCACGCACCGTATCAGGGTAAGGTGGATTAAATGAAGATCAACGTCTGGAGTCCTGTGCGACAAGAAGGTGCCACTGGAACTTAAAGGTAAGTTCTATAGAGCGGTGGTTAGACCGGCCGTGTTGTATGGGGCTTAGTGTTGGCCAGTCAAAAATTCTCATATCTAGAAGATGAAAATAGCCGAAATGAGGATGTTGTGATGGATGTGTGGGCACACTAGGCAGGATAAGATTAGGAATAAAGATATTCGGGAGAGGGTGGGCGTGGTTCCCATGGATGTCAAGATGCGGGAAGCGAGGCTTAGATGGTTCGGGCACGTGCGGAGGAGGAGCCTAGATGCCCCGGTTAGGAGGTGTGAACGGTTGACTTTGACAGGTACATGAAGAGGTAAGAGGGCGGCCTAAGAAGTATTTGGGGCGAGGTGATCAGGCAGGACATGGTGCAACTTCAGATTTCCGAGGATATGGCCCTGGATAGGGAGGTATGGAAGTCGAGCATTATGGTTATAGGTTAGGGGGTAGTTGAGCGTTTTTCCAGCTAGTCTGATAGTGTTTTGTCTAGGTCTGCTAGCGCTTTTTGTTCATCACACGATTTTTATTTTATTTTTTCAATTTTATTATTAGCATATTTATTGTCCTTCCACTTATTTGTTGTCTCTTACGGTGCTTATACTATTTTTTTGATTTCTATTGTTGTTATAGATCTTTTGTCTCTCAGCCGAGGGTCTCCCGAAAACAGCCTCTCTACCCCCTTAGGATAGGTGTAAGGTTTGCGTACACTCTACCCTCCCCAAACCCCACTAGTTAGTTTATTACTGGCTGATGTTGTTGTTATTGTAATAACCTATAGCAACATGTAACTTCCTATTAAAAAACTAATATGATAATCTCTGAGCATTTTTCGGTTGTTATGGGGTTACACCAAGGATCTGCGCTCAGCCCATTCTTGTTTGCTCTGGTGATGGACGCACTGACACACCATGTTCAAGGAGAAGTGCCATGGTGTATGTTATTCGCTGATGACATTGTTCTGATTGACGAAACGCGGAGTGGCGTTAATGAGAGGTTGAAGGTTTGGAGACATGCCCTTGAGTCTAACGGTTTCAAGTTGAGCAAGACAAAGACGGAGTATCTTGAGTGCAAGTTCAGAGCCGAGCCGAGGGAAGCGGGCATGGACGTGAGGCTTGGATCGCAAGTCATTTCCAAGATAGGCAGTTTCAAGTATCTTGGGTCGATTATCCAGGGGGATGCAGGCACACTGGTTATTATTTCTACTTTCCATTTATTCACTGGTTCTTATAATGTTATTATTTTCATGGTTTTTTATTGATGGTAATGATATATTGTCTCTTTTCGTCTTCTTGAGCCGAGGGTCTATCGGAAACAACCTCTCTACCCCATAGGAGTAGAGGTAAGGTCTACGTACACACTATCCTTTCCAGACCCCACTTGTGGGACTATACTGGGTCGTTGTTGTTTTAATACGATAATCTAGAAAATAGAAAAATAATTTGCTACAATCAGTTAAAATTATACCAAGAGTGCAAAAATAGTACTATCCGTGTATATAACATAAATCCTTTCCACACTACCCGGAGTCGGAGAGAAATATAGTAAGAGCGTCATGCCTTTCTGTCTTTCGTCCAAGTCTGAACAATTATTGGTAGTATTATTTTCTACAAATGATTACTCAATAATCTGAAGATAGAGATGAGTGGTTGAGCAGTTAGTTGGCTTTGTTTGTTCACACTCTTCTTTAACCAGCAGCTCACCACCACACGACCCCATGCCATCTCCCTCCTAAACAAAAATAAAAGGAAAGAAAACGAACTCCTAACGGCTACATTTCACCTACGCGCCAAGTTCTGCATGTAAATAAATCAAATTTTGGTAAAATGGCGTATGAATTGGTCTGTAACAGAAAACACAAACACAAACACAAACTGAAAAACAAAAAGAAAAAGCAGATGATGATTCTTTTTGGACCCACAAACACAACCCACACAAATGTTTTCTCTTTTGTTCCTCTGCTTTCGCACCTCTCCGCACCAACTCTAATTTCTTGGCTTTCAAATAAAAATCCCTTTTTTTCTCCTCTCCGCATATCTCGCAAAATTAAAATTCCCCATTGGATGAATAGAATTTCCTCCTCCGCAAATCTTTGAACTCTCTTCCAAATGAACAATCTTTTTACGGAGACCCAATGAGCTAATGTAGAGACCCTTTTTTTTTTTACTATTTTCACCTCCCTTTGACCCATTTTCTCTATCCGGGTTATGGGTCATGGGTTGCGTCAGCTCCAAGCAAGCCACGTCCCATTCCCCGGCCCACGATTCATCGTCGGTGACTGTTGTAGACAATGGCGATCATTTATTGCATATAAAGGCAGCTGGGTTTGCCCCATTGGAAAAGATCAAAGAGGAGCCTGATAAAGAAGGGGAGGATAATTCTGTCCACCGTAGCCGATTCTCTGGGAATTTGAGGAGAACCTCCTCCTCTTCCAAAAAAGGGGCTAATTCTGAAAAAAGGGCTACTTTTAGCATTAAATTTGGGAGGTTAAATGAAGGTGAACATTTGGCCGCCGGTTGGCCAGCTTGGCTTACTGCCGTTGCTGGTGAAGCCATTGATGGATGGATGCCTCTTCGATCAAACATGTTCCAGAAATTGGAAAAGGTAAATCAAAACATGATTTTTTATATGTTAAACCAATTTTGAATTCCTTAAATGAACACCATATTTGATGTATCTGTTTATTACATTAATTATCACCAACAAATGAATACTTCTTGCAAATTTTAGCTTCATAGGATATGTATACAAAGTGCAAATAGTTTTTGATAATTTTGCACTGTACACATTTGTATTCATGTATGTATAGAGCATAAAAAAAAGTTTTCCTTTTAATATCTTCATCATGTTAAGTTCAACTCGGGCATATGCCAATCATAGATTAGGCATTAGTTCAAGTCATTGTGTCCTATTTTGTTTCAATCAATTGTGTAACGAAGTTAATGGATTCAGCTCTAAGAAATAATGATGAACTGTTAAGAATCACTAGCGAAGTTAGACTGCTAGATAGCCATATTGCAGTAAAAGGAATAGAACCCCTTGAAGAAACTATCTAGAAATTACTGATTCTTGTACTTATTGATAAGAACTTTAAGTAATAGCCCTATTCTTTTTTGCATAAATAGTTCGAGAGAACTCACATTTGTTTCAAGGCTATAAATCTCAGCTTCATTATACTTTGACTATTTTTGCGCTGGCGTCAGCCTATCATTATCCTCCTCCTTTATTTAGGTTTAGGATTGGCTATGTTCTGAAACTCGCATTGGTGAGGTTATCTAGTATTGTCTAAGAACAGTTGGATACAGTGGATTCTTATGGTCGATGCGTACTAATTCAGTTGTGAGGCATAGTTGATTAATTGAATTTTCGCGGCTTATTCCATCAAGGTGAATTTGGATGAATAAGATGCTGTGCCACTTCATGCTTTCTCATTAGTTCCTACTCAATCATCAGCCTTTAAATTTGATTAATTGGCTAAAGGTTCTGTGCTTATTTTAGCAAGTTCTGTTACCTGAGACTATAAAGTAGCATTTTTTAATCCATCTCATGGTAGCATGTTAATGAACTTGATCCTCCCCAAAAAAGGAGGGGTTTCTTACTTCATTGACTTGCCTTTCGTATCTTGCAATCTGAACTTTCATGTGATCTGCATGCTATTTCCAGTTATTAGGAATTACCAAGGGCTCTACCATGAACTGGAAATACCTTTGGATTCTGCTTCACTTATAACTTTGTGCCCTAAACGTTACCTCTGAAGAAAGAAAAGCTTATAGTCAGAGTTGTTAATCTGAAAGAAAACCGGTGAGCAAGAGATAGATTCGTCTGAGTTGGGATTTAGGTGACATGGTTTATATTGAAGGATTTAACTACATGCCTTATATCTAGGCCTTGACTGTCTACTTTGAAATTAACTTTGTCACTGGCATTAGGACTGGCAATTTGTAATTGTATATCATCACCCTACTAATGAAAATTATTTTCTTCTTACGAAGATTTTTTCTGCTTTCAACATCTATAGATTGGACAAGGTACATATAGCAGTGTTTACCGAGCACGTGATATCGAAAGTGGTAAAATGGTCGCCCTAAAGAAGGTGCGATTTGACAATTTCCAACCGGATAGTGTCAGATTTATGGCACGAGAAATTGCAATTCTCCGCAAACTTGACCATCCAAACATCATGAAGCTGGAGGGGATAATCACTTCTCGGTTATCATGTAGCATCTACCTTGTATTTGAGTATATGGAACATGACCTCTCTGGATTATTATCATGTCCTGACATCAAATTTACTGATTCACAGGTTTGTTCATTTTTGATGATGTCTCTCTAGCATTAATTTAGTGTTAAGATCGCTGTTTGTGTCTATCTCTTGTCTTGCGAAAAGGAAAAATAGAAAAAATAGAATTGTAAGAAGATTCTCTTTGTTTATCTCTGAATGTATATTTTGCATGGAAGTAGATCAAATGCTACATGCAGCAGCTACTGAGCGGACTAGAGCATTGCCATTCACGAGGGGTAATGCATCGGGATATTAAAGTTTCTAACATTTTGGTAAACAATGAAGGAATTCTGAAAATAGCAGATTTTGGTCTTGCAAATTTCCTTAGTTCAAGGTACAAACAACCACTGACCAGTCGTGTGGTTACATTATGGTATCGACCTCCTGAACTTCTGTTGGGATCAACAAATTATGGGGTCACTGTGGATTTGTGGAGTGTCGGTTGTGTTTTTGCAGAACTCTTTTTTGGAAGGCCTCTCCTGAAAGGGAGGACAGAGGTCAGTAGTTTCCAAAGATCTTCTTTTGAATTTGATAATATACATCTCTGTGGAAGTTGCAAAATGGGACATGATTAATAAATAGTGCTAAATTAATATGGCTGAAGTCTCCCAAAATGATACGAAGCAAGTAAAAAGTACTCCTATATTGAACGCCTTGTAATATCACTGTTTCTGGTCAATTATAAAAAGATTCTGTTCTCGTTTATCCTGCAGGTTGAACAACTGCACAAAATATTCAAACTCTGTGGTACCCCACCTGATGATTACTGGAAAAAGTCTAAACTTCCACTTGCAACTATGTTTAAGCCCAAGCAACCATATGAAAGTACACTTCGAGATAGATGTAAAGAATTACCAAAAACTGCTGTGAACCTTATTGAAACACTTCTTTCAATAGATCCTTATAAACGGGGAACTGCTTCATCTGCTCTCAATTCTGAGGTAAGCTTTAACCAGACAGCAGTAAATGAGTTTTTATCTCACTGCAAAGTTTCCATTTGACCGACTTTACCATATTCTTTTTATTTTACTTTTAGTATTTGGTTTCCTCTTTGGTATTAATGATGTTTCTGTTTTCCGTTTAGTTCTCAAGCATAACAATTTCTAAACTGGATTCTCTTATTGCTAACTTCTTGGATCTACATTTGTGTTTCACCTTTCTTTAGTATTTCAATACAAAGCCTTATGCTTGTGACTCATCAAGCCTGCCTAAGTACCCACCGAACAAGGAAATTGATGCAAAGTTCCGAGAAGAAGCGCGAAGGTGAATTCCTTTCTTCTTAAAGAATTTTATTGCACATGGTTTGAAATAATCATTGCCTAGTCCATAGATGGGACAGAAAGACAATAAAGGCCAATGGACATTATCTGCATTTGTATGCACTATGCACTACTCGGAAAAAAAGAAGAAGAAAAAGAGCATGCTGTTTCACTGTTATTCACAGCTTTTAGCATTTACTTCAATGCTGTAGTTCAAAGTTATCTAGACAACCTAACTGAACATATCATTAACAGGCTTTAAGTGAGCGCTAGATCTTATGAATTAAAATTTGTACATCTCGTCCATCTCCTATTTTTAATAACCGTGCACCTTTCATGACTTTGCATTTCTCTTACCATATTTAAAAGCTTAATTTGAAGGTGTGTTTCATTTTCAGAAAGAGGGCCAGTTCCAATGCACAAGCATCTGAAACTTCAAGAAATTCAAGAAAATCCCGGAAAGCCCTCCAAGAACCAAGCAGTTTCTGCAAAGTGGTTCCATCAGAGGTTTCTGTCTCATCTCACAGACACTCATTCACATTTCCTCTTTGATGGTAAATTGAGAAAGTCGTTTTTGTACTTTTGAAGGAAGTTGAGGCCAATGTTCATGGTTCTCGTAGAAACCACGGTGGTAGTGTCCATATTTCTAAAGGAAGACGAGCTACTGTCTCACGGATATCAATGAAACCATTGTATGACACAGTGTCAGAAGCTTCTCAAATGACTGATGAATCTCAAGGGGACAGCACCATTCTTTCTGTCCCTGTGCAAATGCCAGAATCGAGTGGTTTCGCATGGGCCAAAAAAGGAAAGCTGGATTCTGCAACGACAAAGCTATATCCACCGGCCAATTCAACGAGTCAAAAGTTAAGTTCCATAGATCCTTCTGGTGTACTGCACGCTGAGGATACCTGGGACTCAAACATGCAGGACAATTATGAGCTTTTAAGTAGGGCCCACACTTTCAAACATTCTATCCATAGGCAACATGGTCATCATGAACGATCAGATTCGTTTGACTCGTCTGATCAGGAACAGTCAGTGGTAAGTATACTTCCTCTAACTTAGCAACTTCATATAAGTGGTGCTGACTAAAACTTTTTGTGTTTGCTTCTTATTGCCCATAGAAGGGGTTCTCTTCTATTTTTTCGCAACTTTTATTATTTTCATTTTTCAACATCCACATGTAAAAATATGACTTATTGAAAATATATGTTCATCAACTTTTGTTTACATCTTGGTGCTATGGTCTGTGATCTCTCTGAAATGACCAGGATTACAATGGCCAACAAGGAAGGGTTGCGTACTCGGGGCCCTTGTTATGTCAGTCCCAGAAGTTCGATACCAAGCAGGATAGTCAATCTCGAAAAGCTGGTCATAGGTCCCGGTTTTATAGAGGTAAACTAAATCCTGCATCTGGCAAATTCTCTTTATAAATGTCGAGAAACTATTTTCCGTTGCATCAACTAGACATTTTCCGGTCACCTACTATAATAGAACATTGTTTGTTGTTGTTGTTGCTTTCTGTAGCACTTATACCAGGTTTGTTTTTTGTTGCTGCAGATTTATAAATGGAATGATCCGGCATGCCTTAACTAGTGAATTTTGAGGATAGACTGACTTTGTAGCTCTCTCTTATCAGTACCTCCTTGGATTATCTGTTTCGTGCTCACAAGTCGATTGACAGTTGAGAAATACTATCTCCGGGTCCCCGTTTTGTATATATAACGTCTCCTGAAATACCTGCTTACTGTCTACACACCATTTTGGTACAACATTTTTGAGGTTTCTTGTTTCTGCACTATGATACAGGCAGTTATTTTTCTCACAAAATCTTCAGGGAATCCGGCGAAAAAATCATGCATAAGAAAATATTAATTAATGCAAGTTCAAATCATAGAGATCAGATGGAATAGCCAGAATATTGATGCTCAGAGTGGTTTGCTAATTTGGAGATTTCATTAACTGGTTGGAGAACATTAACATGCTCCCCTATTAGTATCCAACCTGATTTTATAATTCTCCTTGTTTTTCTTTTTACTTTTCCTTTTATTCTTTTTTTTTTTTTTGTAATTTTTATTTTACACGTTTAGCTCATTTATTATCAGCTTTCACGTTATTTTTGTTCTTTATTTTTTATCTTGTGTATAGATGCCTTGGGCTTAGAGGGGATGTTATATAATTTGTTTATATTCTATAATATCTCTGTACATATGCATACTCTAAAGAAGAATATGAAAAAATTGTGTAACAAAAAAAGGATGTTTATAAACCTCTTACACATTTTGCTTTTGAAATTTACACGCATTATATGTGGATATGTTATCTATTGTTTAATTTGTAGTACTCTAAACAACCAATATTTGCAAATTCATATTTGGATTTTGGGGAAGTTCTAGTTCATGCTAACGATCTACTGCATTTTATTTATTTATTTGTATAATTCCCATGATTTTTCGTCTTACTTGATAGATAGGTACTGGACATAGGATAGAAAATCAAAAAAATAAAAAGCATTGGAGGATCTTGTATAGTCTAGTGCGCAAAAATCTTATATTTTTAATTGAACTCGTGTCAATCAACTTCAATTTTAAATAGTACTTTCTCTATTTCAATTTATGTGAACCTATTTGACCGGGCACGAAGACTAAAAAAGAGAGAAACTTTTGAATTTGTGGTGTAAAATAAGGCAAATATATTATGTGTGGTTATAAATCATTGCACAAAGATAAATTATTTCTAAATAAGGAAAAGGGTTAATTCTTTTTGGCAGGGATTAAAAAGAAAATATGTTCACATAAATTAAAATGGAAGCATAAAGAAAAGAATCTGCATTGTAGGCCTCTTAAGGGGAAAAGTAAAAAATGAAAATTCAATATTAATTGATATCAAAACTAGGTCCTCTTATTTTCATACCTAGCAAAAATCCACAATCTTTTACATATAGACTCCAAAATTTGACACAAAAGGAAACCTCAAATTGCTTAGACTCACGTTTTCTCTTATCAAAAAGTCAGAATCTCAACAGGTAACACCTCTTTTAAAGCATAAAAATGTTTTTTTTTAAAGATACTAGGCAATACCTTATTATATTGGTAATGTTATGTAAAAAATAAAAAAATCATGTTCAACAAGTGTCTTAATGCCTCTCGTAACAATAAAATTTCAAAAGATGCAAGTTTGTTTTGAGTTGTGGAAAAAAGTAGGCTACTGAGATTGAATTAGAAACCATATTTTTTGATAACTTGGTAACCATATGAGGGCACAAGTCGAATTACAATGTTTTATGTTAATGAGTTCGATTCTCAAAAGTTTCTAAGGTAGGATAAATAAATAAACAAATGAATAGAGTTTAAAAAGTAGACTCTGTTTTGAGGCGTGCCTAATTCAAGTAAACAAAGTAGATTACCATCGTATTTAAGTGCAAATAGTTTGTAGTTGTCTTACTCGTAATTGGATTTTAGTACACTCAATTGCCTTCTCAAATATGTACAGTATATCAAAGTAAAAGATAGTATGTGATAGTGGTTTATATTATTAAATTATGTAAGGTAAATGTAAAAGACTTTTGATGGATGATCAGTTAAAAGATCTGGTATCGTACAAAGTTACAGTATTAACATGATCACCTTTTAATTTCATCTTTCAGAATACAATTCTTATACTTTTCTTATACAATATTCTTTCTTGTCTTAGTATAGAAAGTCGGAATTGCTTGATCATCAAGGGACCATTTGAAAACTCCCCCATGCAACATGCAGGTATCGAGATATATAATGCGAAAACCTTCTTCATAATTGATTGTATTATTATGGACATTAATCTTCGTCAATGCTCATAAGCGTTGGAATTTGTCCATGATCAACAAAATCAATCTTGTTTAACCTCACACAAGCTAGAACTTTCTCTGGCAGCTCCTCTGGCTTTTGTGCCTGTGAGATTTAGTCAATATGCGATGAGAGCACATCATTTATAAGGCAAAAGCATCAGCTCGTTTTCTATTTTTTAAGAACAAGAAACTAGAAGGTTTTAAGTTAAATACAGTGTGTAAAGAGTTTTCACATGATCAGAGTATGCATAACATATGATAGCATGTTAGCGGAGGCAGAGCTAGAATTTGAACTTCATGGTTTTGAATTCTAGGACAGTGACCTCAAGTGTTAGTAACTGGATTTCGGGTTTCCAATTAATATTTATCATATAGGTTCACTTATATGATATCATGTGACCAGGAGGTCACGGGTTCGAGCCATGGAAACAGCCTCTAGCAGATGCAGGGTAAGGCTGTGTACAATAGACCCTTTGGTCTTCCCCAGACCTCGCAATAGCTGGAGCTTAGTGCACCGGGCTGCCCTTTTTTTTTTTGTTCACTTATAATTACCTTATATGTAACCTGATTGTATAAACATTGTCTACAGGGCTATCATACAGAATTCAAACTCAAATTAAAGTAGAATAGCAAGAGACCTGAATTGTTAGACCAAGATCCAGTATTCCATGCTGTAAACGATCTCTGAAAGCGTCGAGTCCCCTTCTTGCTATGTAGCTGAAGCGATGAATGTCAAGATCAATCTCAAAATAATTCGGGCCCTGCAATTAATAGAGAAAACATAAATAGAATTCATTAATTCTGCTGTTCAAGAACAGCCAGGACATTGCTAAAATGACTTAAAAACCAAAGCGATAGACTAAGCAAATCATGGAATATCCACCTGATAAAAGCTGTGTTGAGGGCGGGAAAGCACAGGCTTCTCGTTGTAACTATTCAAGAGCTTCCTTTCAGTTGAACTGGAAACGAGCTCTTCTGGATTAACCACCCCAACCATTATTTTCAACCTCTCTCTGAAAGGAACTATTGAATCTTTCGCAAATCCTTTAACCTTCTCCGTATCATCATCAATGAATCTCTGTCACACAAGCCAGTAGAAAGGAGAATTAAATCAGGAAGTAAGTTGCAGTGATTTCTCTCCCTATCGCCCAGTTCCACAAGAAAATAAACGGCTTAGACGGTCGCCACATTTTCAGGAAATTAAAGAATAACCCATGTCAATAAAAGTTCGCTTTAAGGAAATTCAAGAACTAATATTTTGCTATGGTGGAGCTTTTGCTTGAAAAAGTTGACATAACCAACCTTGATGCTGTCCTGAAACTGGGGAGAGATGTCTTTCTCTAAAGTTTCAGAAAGTTTAAAATATAACACAAGGCTAAGGCCTTCACCATCAGCATCACCAATGAACATCGGAGCAGGATAAGTAGGTAACTGTACAGAAGAGCAACTTTATTTCATTAGCATAGCATATCAATAGATCTTTTCTTCCTTAGGTGGGGAGGGTAGGGGGTTCAGTCATGTACCTGAATGTTGACAATTAGTAGAGCAGGTAATTTTCCATCTCCCTTTATAGAAGGAAGTTCGATATGTTGGGCAATGTGACTGATCTTTCTTGAACACAAAAATAAATCCACTCCAATTGGAGTATAAGGAGATGCATTTGGAGCAGGTGATTTTTTCTTATCTCTGCATATGCAAAGGAACAAATGTATAACATTCAATTATGAAAAGTGACTTAGCAATAGTTAATTGACAAGAAATGCAAGTTAAGAGCATACGTGAAAAAACTATCGCTACGAAGCTTAAAAGTAGAGGGCTCAATCTCAGACCAACTTCCTGCCATTGGCTTTTCTTCTGTACAACGAGGAATAATGAGCCCAGCCCTGGGACGCAAAAGATATTTTCTTGGTGCGCCTACAAGAATACCATTATGGTTAATGTATTGCTACCTTTGCATTAGTTTTTTCATCTTTCTTTACATTCCAGAAAAGGAAATTAAACACGAGAGTATCATGTAATGGCTCAGTAAGTATGGTTCTTAGACTACAAAATAATCAGGATTCAAATACCGAAAATGTGGAGTTTCAAATCGGGCTCAATTCAATATTGCAGAATAATGGCCAATGGAAAGTCACGAGGTACTTACGAAATCCACTTTTTTCTTCTTCAACAGATGTTCTCAGAGAGAGCCTTATAATTGTTGATTTCTTTACTTGAGAAACTCGACCTGAATTTGATGCACTAATGATCGTCATTGAAATGCATTAAGTGATCAGCTTTGCGACTATGATATGCAACAGAGAGAGTGAACATATGTACATAGTGTTGAGAAGGGTATAGACTAAATTAGATACATTGATCTAAAGGATTAAAAGAAAACTTTGGGAGCTTAAGTTTCTGTAGCAAAAGTAATCCCAAGGATATTAATCATACAGCATAACAGCAATTTCCACAAAAGATAAGACGAAAAAGCACGTCCCATGAATCATGAAAACCAAAAGAAAGGGACAAGAACTAGTTAATTGTCAAACTATCTATTCATTATTAAGCATTGACTACAAGTGAAAAGCAAAGATACTGAAGTACTTACCTCCATGAACACTACTGAATTCATCATCTGAGTCAGACTCAAAAATGCTGACTGTGTCAAACCATGCATCTTCCTGGCAAAGAACTGCAAACAGGTAAACCTTTTATTATTACAAGTCTTGGTCAAATTAATCTGATTGCCAGTTGCTCAAACCAACTAAGCTCCTTTCAAAATGCTTTGGAGAGAATGAACATTCATATTGTCAAAGCACCACAATATGGCCATCGGTCAATGGACTATATATCTGCCCATCGGCCATCGGTCATAGTAATAACTCACGGTTGATGTGTTTATAAGATAATTTTCTCATCAATCATAAGCATATAATAAGGTTCAAAACAAAAACAGAAAGATTAATATTGCATACCATTGGCATCTATTTGACTATGGTGCCATTCCAACTGAGTAACATGGAATTTAGAACTGGAGCACTCAGATCTTCTGCAGGTTGTGGTTTTGTGTACAAACTCACTAACAGCAATATCTGTTACCCGTGCTCCTGCATCACTGTTTCTTTTCGGAATAGAGCTTGAATTCTTTCCGTGGTACTTTCTAGGGCGACCAGGAAACTTCTTTCTCATTTTGATAGGTATTTCTGGAGTTGATACACAAGCACCCATTCCTCTGACTCAGATAACAAATCTCTCTGTCAATTGATACTATTCCATGCGAGACGCCACTTCCAAGTGGAACACGAGAAATAAGGATACCTGGCACATGTGTAACAGAAAATTTGAAATGTGTGACTATAGTACTAGTACTCCAACAGATTACTACGCCTCAATCTCACACAAATTGCGGTGCCTATATGCATGAGCGGTGCCAGGAGGGCTGAAGGGGACTCACTATACATATTAGGTCAAATATGTATATATAGTAGATGTTGAATCGCTTAACTTTTTCGTATGTTTTCTTCTTTATATTTTTGGTTCCTGGCTCCGCCACTGCCTATATGAATCCTCGCTGACCATGTGGCTAATAGTACTATTATATCCCAAAGCATGAAACATAGTACTTAAGTGACAATAATTATCAATCACAGGTATATGTATGACATCCACATAATTATTAAAGTTGAAAAGAGACATAAGAGCTGAATTTGGGGCCAAAATATAACGATTCTGCAATATATAGAAACACCTAATCATCAGTACTGAGTATATAATTCTGCTCTAGTGGACTAAGAAAGCTAAAAGAGTATTAGAATCTTGAACTAATAGCAGGACATGTAAAATGGCCAGTTTCAGAAAAGTGAACAAAGCAAATAAAGTGTCATTCTTACTCACTGTAATAGTTCCAAAATTGAGCATCACCCGTCTGCAAATAAGCATTCAATAAAACCAAACATTAATTAGTCTTTATTTGGCAGTTCCAAAGATCTCTTTAATACAGGAAAAAAAAGAAACTTCTTTCCGGCTTAAAAGCAGTGAAACTCAAAAGACAACTAAATAAATCCTATGAAAAAGGCTTCAATTCATGAGTTGTTTCATGTGATCATTTGCAGATAGCGAAAAAAAACGGAGACATTAGTGCATTACTGAAAAAGTGAGGACATAAAAACAATTACTAGTATTCCTTATTAAATATAAATGACAAGATAAAGCTGCTTTCTTCCACTTTTTTCCTTTCATTTTAATCATTTGCCTTGCCTTTTTCAAAACGTTATATGCAGGAAAAAAAGAGGTGGAATGAATATGAGTTTGTGTTCACTTTGCGAGACTGACTCAAACAAAAAAATGTCAGATCAGATATATAAAGAAAAAGATACTAGAAAAGAAGCAAATGGGTCACATCATAATTAGCAGAGGAGGACAAATCCATAAAGTTAATGGATGTAACGCACCCAAGCGGACAAATAAAAAAAAACAATTTCTTCTTAAATAGGAAATAATTAAAAAAAGTGCAAATGCGTAGAGAATAAGATGTGATGAAAGTGAAAGCAGAAAACGCCAAATAAGAAGAATTGAAAGACACAAAATATATGAATCAGCAGGCTTTGGAAACAAGCGTTAACCGACGAAAATAAACTCCTATGTAAAACCATGAAATTCAAACGCATCCATCTTTAAGCAGAAAGGAAAATACGAACAGAAAATGAAGAAGCTATATAAAAATAGAAAAAAATAAATACTTTTTCGTTCAACAAAAAAAAAAAAAAAAAAAAAAAAAAAAGTTACCTTAACCTGGTGAGATGCTGAAGAAAAAATGAAGAGGCGTAGCGTCGGCTCCCTATGAAGATGAAGAAGAAAAAAAAATGGAGGAACGCAGAGAAGATAGAAGGAGGAGGAAGTGTGGGTCCGATACGTCTCGGATCCAAACACACTTCCAAACCTTCTCTGTTTACAAACTGCTAGCTCTTGTGATATTTATATATATACAGTATATATATATATATATATATTTTTTTTTTTTAATTTTTTGTTGTGTGTAATATATATATATATATATATGTATTGATGTTAGGATTTGATAGAGTGAATATATAGATAGAGAAACTTAATTTCACAGAGGAATGAGAAAAAACAGGAGAAGGCAAGGAAGATGAAGAGGAAGAGGAGGAGGGACGCAAACGTCCTTTCAGATTATTAATTTGTGTTTGTTTATTTAGTTACACTACTGCCTCTTCCCCACCAAATCATTTAATTACTTGCCTCCCTCCATTTCTATTCTCTTTTTTCCTTTTTTATTTATTTAAATTTGAATTATACTTCCACCTTCTCAAATTACCTGTCGTGTTTCTATTTTACACATCACTTAAGAAATACTTTCTCTGTCTCATATTATTAATCGTGGTTATTAAAATTGTCTCAAATAGCTTGTCATCTTAGAAGTTTAAGATAAAATTAATTATTTTTCTTTTTTTACCTTTAGTAATAATTATCCTTGAATACTACAAACACTTCAATTATGACTGAATATTAAATGAAGAGAAATGATATCTTAAAACATAAATAAGAGTAAAACAGTCAAAACTTATCCTATTTAATATTTTCTTAAGGGACGTATAAAAGAGAAACACGCCGAATAATTTGAGACAAAAGAAGTATTACTAAGAAGGGGTTTTAGACTATTTTACCCTTATTTATGTTTAAGATATGATCTTTGTTCATTGAATATTTACTCTATTTATGTGCTATATCCATTTTCAAGAATAATTATTATTATGGGTAAAATAGAAAAATATATTTAATCTTGAACTTCTAAAATAAAATATAATTTGAGACAATTAATTTTTAGAAAATATTTGGTAGAGATCTTTTCCCGATGCAAAACGAAATTTGAAAATTTTAGAGATCAATGCACATTTAATCTGATTGTATTGCATTGTCCGTCGACCACTTCATTAACTTTCACATTCATTAGTTGGTAAGGGCGCTTACTTCATTAAAAGTTTCTACCAAACTAGTTTGGTAATTTGCTTTTCTAGTAATTGATTTTTAGCTGAATTAATTTCGTCTTATACTAATACTACTCACCAAACACGACGAAAATCAAAGCCATGCATGTTACAGGTTTTGTAATAAGAATAAAACCAAATAGGGGTATTAAATAGATTGAAAAGTTCTACGCTTTTATTCAAAGTTAAGATTTAGATTTGAAAAATTAAAAGTGAGTAAGATTTATTACTTCTCTATTATACAGTTTTCTAACTTTATGAAATTAAATACGGATTGGAGTATGTATATACTAATCGAGATAAAGCAATAACGATTATGGTTGGAGCATAATCAAACAAGGTGTCTTTAATCAATTGTTTCAAGATACAAGAAAGGTAATTAGAGAAACAAAAAACCTTATTCTTTTCCAAAAAGAGAGAAACGTTTACTTACTATTTTTATATAGATCGATTAATCTCGTATTGTTTAAGTGATTTTCTTGGATAGAGTAACATAGAAGACCAACTAGATGATGTTTTAAATTCTCTTTTAATGGGTATTAATTCAAAAGCGGATTCAAGATTTAAATTTGATGGTTTCTATCTTTAATGTTTTTACCAATAAACTCATTGCATTTTCTAAAGGAAAGGGAATATTTGGGAATTATCGAAGGAAAAACAGATGCATGTGGTAGATAATATAATGCAATCTTCTCAAGGCTCATTATATCACTGGATAATAAAGCAGTATTTTAATATGCTTTCTTGTCATGTGCCATTGCCTGCTTATTATTACGTACTTTGATTTTCATTTCCTTTATTAATTAATCACTCATTTCTTTCACTTATTGTGTCAACAATTAAAATACCTTGTTATGGCCCTTATGTCTAACTTATTTTATTACAAAATGCCACATCTACAAGTTGCTCCTTCAACTTCAATTCTTCAAAGCAATCACCAATATATACTTTGACAAAAGCGACGATACATATTAATTCATAATTTTACCCCTGAAAATGTTAAAAAAACTTATTCACTGAGGAGATGTTGATTAATCATTTTTAAATAATCTATATTCGTAATTGGTATCTGGCTGTTTACCCGAGCAATGTGAGATCTTTAATGGGAGGGAAAAAAGAAATTAACCATTGAAGTTGACCAGGTATGTAGACAGGTTAATTATATACAAATTCTGCTTAAACAACAAGGTATGTACCCGTTTATTCTTTACATAATAATTGCATTCTTTATTTCTTTAGATGCTAAACTTCTTAATTTTGAGCTCTTATTTGCAATTAACCACTAGAATATCATTGACTTTTTACTCGATTCATTTATATTACTTGAATTGTGTCCTTCAAAAACATAGAGGAGTACTTCTTCAACTACAAGTTAAATTTAGCATTATTGCCTTTTGCAGATGTTTGTATATACTATACTTTCTGTACCCAATGGATATTGGCTATCTTAGCTTTTATTACACAACACTTTGGACAGTTCCTAAGTGCTGTGACAGTTCCTAATCTATCAACTGTACTATTTGCTTTATTTGATGTTAGCTGTTGTTAACCAAAAAAACTGCTAGTGGTTGCTCTGTCAATAGTGAATTATTGGTACCGATGCCTACCAGTATCTCGTAGATTCGTACATTAACGATTCTTACTAGTGGGTCTGTTTACCCGTAAAACGATACAGTTGAATTTATACGTGGTTTCTAGATAAGTGAATTAATTCGATCATGAAATAATAAAAGAATTGAAGAAATACACAATACTTAGCCTTGAGATGAAGATGAAATGGCAGAAACAATAAATAGGGGAGCAAGGCTTCCGGGGACAACAGTAATGAAATCGAGAAGTAAGAAGATAAAATTGTACAGAGCTTTGAATAAATTATAGTGTAAGTTTTCCGAAAAATTCGTGTCCTTTACAATGATAACAGAGCTCACTATTTATAGTTGTTCCTCGGTAACAAGGTCCTAGGATCATGCCCTTCTTTAATGTTAATTATGAGGGCCATTAAAGAATGTGTGACAGTGAGCATAAATGACAAAATTTTTGTGACGGCCAGTGTAGTAAATATTGTAAAATATTCTCCACTAAATGCTACCGGGTGGCAGGCATTTATGCATCTTTATGAGCGTCATTCTTCCCGGTGATAAGTGGAACAATTGTCTTCGGTTTTAACTATCCTCTGCCTTCGCCTTCACGTGTCACTCTCTTATCATCCACTTAGCATAGCATATTTTACCCTATACAAATAGTCCCCCTGCTTTCCGGCGACATAACTTTGTGTCACCGAGAAAAGCTTCTGACAGTTGATTAGACGCACGTCTCTCCATATTTAATGCCCCGAACATGCGTTACATCCCACGATTCAGCATAACTCTTGACGGTTATCGAGGTAATTATGGCCACGAATTTAGCCGCACATCAACCTCCTTCATTCATACTTCATAATTCTCCAAACTCTCTCAAACTCTCTTCATTCAACTTGTATTCTGTTCTTCAACCTTTCTCGAACTCTCTTCACAGGAGAGAAGTTTTTCCTTCTCCCACAACATACAATGGCTTCTTCTTCAGAAAATACCAGTTCCTCAAAGAACAAGAACAAAGCCGAGGACACCGCTCCTCCAACAGTGAGCACCATCATCCCTAGAAGTCTTGTCACTACAAAAGACTTCGAAGAGAAATTTCCTTCTGTTCGTCCTCGTACATGGGTCATTAGCAGATATCCTTCTTCCATCCGTCTTTCCAGCATTCTTGATGTGAAGGAATATTGTCATTGTCATGACTTAGACATTATCTCTCCCGATCAGGCGGAGTGAGTAACCTTACCCAATATGGGTTTTACGTACTTCTATATGTATCCCTTTACTTTAAGGACATTTTCTCTAATTGGAGAGCTTGACTCCGTTATTGAGGAGTTTTTCCTTCGCTACCAAGTGTGTTTGGCACATGTGAGTCCCTCCGTGTAGAGGACGATTGTTTGCCTTCGGTGCCTGTGCCAGGAAACGGGGGAGGAGCTATCCCTAGCTCACGTGATGAACCTTTATTCCCGCAAGATCTTCCGTGGGGGGATGATCAACTTCAGCAAGCGAGGCCACCATGCATTGCTGTCCAGCATGGATGATGATAATGATCGTGGGTGGATGAAATGGTTTGTTTCAGTTGCCACCAGCGACATCATCCCATCCTCGGCTTCTTCCTTCCCGGAACTGTGGAACTGCACCCGTAAGTATACAGTTTGTTTCTAATCTTGTTAAAAATCCTTTCCTCATCATTATTGACTTTTCTTCCTTTATCTGCCTCAGCGACTCGGTGGGTTCCCCCTAGGGTTGAGGGCCTGGACCAATGGGTTTTGAAAATTTTGGATGTTATTACGCCCGAAACCCGCTTGTGAAAAGAACTGTCCCTGAAATACGGGTGGAAGGCCAAAAATCATGGTAAGTTTAACTCATCATGTCCTTACCTTTTTTTATGAGAAAGTTAGCTGATTCTTTTCTCCCGTTGAATATAGTTCTATCCCAGGGCTCAGTTGTCGTCTCCAAGGAGGACGTTTTGGCTGATTCTGCTGATGCGGCAAGGCTGCTGTCGAAGGCCTTTTCACAGGAAGGCGTCTCCGGGCCTGCTTTTGTTGTAAGCGCTTCTTTTCGGAGTCCACGACCGGAGAACAAGCAACCAAAAAGAAGGCGTTCCTCTGCGGCCGGGGAGGGGGGGGGGGAATAAGAGGGCGAAAAATGTTTCCCCTGAGTCATCTATGGAAGTTGTAGTGATGAGCCATTCACCCGGGCCGGCCATAGATATCGTGATGATTGATGAAGATGGAGAATCTAGTGAGGAGGGAGCTTCTCTACATAGAAGACGAGGACCTTCCTCAACTTAATAGACCGTTCAATTTGTTGAGTTAGTTATACTAATCGAGGACGATGTCTCAGCGCTCCGAGGGGAGTATGAAATAGTGGAAAATGCCAACTTCCGCTTCCAGATCCCAGTTGTTGCACCCGGTATTGTGGGGCTGAGTACCGGGTCCCTGCCGTCTTCGGTTGACGAGCAACCAGCAACAAGCACTATGTTTGTTGCAGTTGCTTCTCACCCTTTAATACCATCAACTTCATTTCCATCTTCACCAACTCTTCCACCAGCAACTCCTACATCATCTCCACCGGTCGCATCTGTCCAAGAAGAGGGTGTTCCTCTTCCCCAGTCCCCAGTTCATGGGAATTTGGGGAAAAACTATGCTCCCCCTCCCCTCAGAAAATCCGCAAAAGAGGAGGAGTGTTACTCTCTCGGTCTTCACCGGATGCAATTTGATATCCCGGCTGGTGGAACTTGCTAACTATCTGAAGTCTTTGGCTTCAGAAAAAGATTGAAAAAAGATACAGGCTCTCTCGGGAGAGTGCTTGGTGAATAACGCCATGCATAATGCCGCAGCGGTACATTCTTCACTTATTTTGTCATTTCTTCTGTCTTTGACTGGAAAATATTCTGAGTTTGCCTTTCTTGTTTTTTAAGCCAATTTCCTTGCTACCGAAGGCCTCCAGAGGTTGATTCGAGAAAAGAAGAGCTTACCCCCGCACTCAACTTTTGGCCGAGCGGGAGCAAACTGTTTCTCGCCTCTCAAAATTGAAAGCCAAAGCTGATGAGGCCGTTATATTGGAGACTCGTTTGCAGCAAAGCGAGCAGAAGCGGAAACCTTAGCCAAGAGGTTGGCCCGCGGAGGATTCAATATGATGAGGCCAAGGCCAAATAGGCTAAAGTCCATAATGTCGTTCTTGCTGCAACCAATCGTGAGGCTGCCTCAACTGAAAGATTGACCAACTTAGAGGCAGCCTTGAACTCCAAAACTGAAGAGCTTGCTGCTCCGGGGGTGAAACATTCCCAGTTGGAGGAGAAGTATAAGAAGACTATTGAGCATAATATGATGTTTATCTCAAATGTCTTTGACCTCGATATTAGCCTCAAATCCGTTAGATCCGCCCAGGAAAACCTTTCTGCCGAGGTTACCCAACTCAAAGAATAACTTAAGCACCGAGCGGCTTTCCTCGTTGTTAAGAAAACTTATGTTATGTATAGCATGAGGAAAAAAACCTTGAAAGAGGCTAAAGTAAGTATCACTGACTTTGATGCCGAAATCGCTAAGGCCCGTGAGCTTGAGTCAGCTGCTAAAAGGGGTCTACCGGTAGGGCCTGATGTTTCTGGTTCTTTTGGTTCCAGTTCTGAAACTTTGGGAACTGAAGAGGAATTGGAAGGCGAAGATGTTCAAGGCCAAACTGATGAGGGCCAA
This sequence comes from Nicotiana attenuata, assembly GCF_001879085.1. Classification (NCBI taxonomy): domain Eukaryota; kingdom Viridiplantae; phylum Streptophyta; class Magnoliopsida; order Solanales; family Solanaceae; genus Nicotiana; species Nicotiana attenuata. Next base: position 53,236 of record NW_017670993.1, on the reverse strand, counting down.
TACGTTGAGCCATCGGCGGATCTACCCACTTTCCCTGGGGGCGCATACACTTATCTTCCTCCGGGTTCCGGAGATGCAGCAGTTTAGCTTTCCTTTATTTTTCCAACTTTTGTATATGTGCCGCTTCGGCATGTTTGTTGTGAATAAAGACATCTTTTGCTCAAGTATTGCATGAGTATTTCTTTCGTTTGAACATCTATGCAAGTTTTAATCTTTGCATTCTTTTTGCTTAAGTGTTCTGCACAAGTTTTACTATTTGCATCTTATTATGTAAGGCCTTGGGTGTATTTTTCCGCTGAAAGCATTTAGATTTCGGACACAAGTTCTTCCAAAATCAACCCTTTATCGTTAGAGTTTTTATAAGAGAGGGCCCTCTTATGATACGGTTCTCTTGAAGAGGACGTCTCATGTTCATTACGACACTAGCATTTGAAGTACTTGTTTAACTTTCAAATGATAAAATCAATTCATCGATCAGACAAGAAACATGACGGAAAATAAAAGGACTTTGCTTTATTCTTTCCTTTTTCAAAAAGTACATAAGCATTCGTTATGTTAAAAAGAAATTGTCATTTCTTGTGGCTAACTTGTACAACTTTTTTTTACGGTGCTGGCCGCGCAATTCCCGATCCCGGTAATACAACTATTTTCTCGATTTTCGTGTTTTGGTCGACTTGGCAGTCATTATTGTCGTGTCCTCATATCATCCCCCCCATAGTTTCGAGTGCGAAGAATGCGAATTGGAATACTGAAAGTTTTGCACCTTCGAGGACCCCACTAATGAAATGCTACACAATCTTCAACTCAGTGACAAACTTTGCTTCCCCTCAGGAATTTATGTTATCGAGCAAAACACTATCTAACAATCCTCTAACGCTTTGCACTTGTGAACGGTCGGGTGTCGTGCCCCCTTTTTTCCCTCCTCGCGTCGGGAGAATCGGGTTAATGACATTTGGGTATGGGACAACTCGTTCCTTTTGGGAACTGGGTTTTGCATTTTGAAGAGTCGTCACCTAAGGATTTATGGTGCATTAGGACACCTACAAGGTTCAATTACAACTACATTTTTTGATAACCGGAGATTGGGTAAGGGCTTAAAATTATCCCAAGGGGAAGGTGTTAGGCACCCTTCAGGATCCACTAGTGTGGTTCCGGCCAGACAATTCTTTGTGAACTTGGTGCAATTAACATGTAAGCAGATAAGGCTCAAATAAGAGGGGATTTTAATACACAATTGCTTGAAAGTGAACAAGGTATGAAAGAGTAATTATTAAAAGGCTTATTTTTGAAAAGAAGTCATAATACTTTAAAAGCAAATAAAGAGGGGGAAGGGGTCCTAGGTTTATTTATAATATGGATCACATCAATGCAATACCCGGTAATCACTCCTCAAAGAGGGGCTACACGTGGTATTAGCGCACCGGTCATCATATCCATATCTATCCTTCCCACCCCGTTAAGGTACTAAAGCGCGGATTGGTCTCGACCACTATTGCATGCTAGTACCCGTCCCATTCCTATCAGTCCTGGAGGCACTTAGGACTATTATTCCTAAAAGGGAGGGATATTAGGCTGACTCGGGGTTTTAAAGGTGAAAAATCTAAGGCGACATACAAAACACATAGGACTACACATTAAAAGGGGAAGCACGTAAACACTGAAGGCTCATATAAACCTCCTCAAACAAAGCAATCAAATAGCATGAATCAAACAACAAGCAGGGTTTGAAAATATTTAAGGCAAAAAGGGAGCTTAAGTTGTTGAAGCAGACCAACTTATTACATAACTCAGATAAGAAGTCCGAATCAGGCCTGCCTGCTGGTTGTAGCAAATATTAATTATCAGAAACGGGCTCAGTTTATTTACTGTTATTACCTAAGGTTTGCCTAAGTGTTGGGGACAAAATCCTATGAACAAGGTATCTATTACTGATTCAGAATGCGGCGAAGCAGTGACAAACTTAAAAATGAGCGGTTTGAAATCCTATAGGCATGCTTGCTAAACCGTGTGAAGTAGGGGATTAAATTAAAATTGGTTCGGAATAGACCGATTTTAAAATTAGACTAGTCTCAGATTCTGCAGATCATGGCACCCATTATTGCAGGTTTAAACTCCTATAGACATGATATCTTGTGTTGCTGATTTTAATTCCTATGGACATGATATCTAGTTGAGGAAACAGGCAGGTTTTCACTTGGGAATTCCTATAGGCATGATCTCTATACGTTATACTGATTTTAACCTTATAAATATAATACTTTTATAGCCGTTTAGATCCTAGAGCATGATGTCTAAGTGGTAAAAAAAAGCGTGCAGAATAAAGTCCTATAGGCAGGTTATCTAGGTGTGAAGTTAAACATGCAGAATTTTAAATGGACCCCTATAGGCATGGTATCTAAAATGCAGAATTGAACACGTAGGATGTAAAACAATCCTATAGGCATGCTTTCTAAATGCAGAATTGAATCATTCAAAACACAAATCCTATAGGCATGTTTTCTACCCTTGAGCATGCATAATTACCCATCCCTTTTTCACTAGCCAATCCCCCCAAATGTTCATTACAAATTATTACAGACCAGTTGCTGAATTACATCAAAAAATACATAAAAAGGGAAATTACAACCATAGGAAGCCTGATTCTGACTTCCTCTCTGAGTTATGGAACAAAATGCCTCAAATACCACTTATTTCAAAGCCTTTCTCGGACCTGGGTGTGTCAGAGTTCCCTAATGGTCTCAAGGGACCCTGGGCAGTGCTTACGCCCAGGTTCATAGAACCAGATAGAGATGAGTGCAGCGTGGAAGGGCCAGCCCTTATGTGTCCAAGTTCAGAGGGAGCTCATGGGTCCCAAGGCAAGGCTCACACAGGGGGGGGGGGAAGAACTTAAGTCTAAGAAGATAGTGGAAGTGCAGGAATGGAGATTTAAACTGAGGGGATAAGGAGAGGGGTAAAAGGAGATTAGGGAAACAGTAATTAGTAAAATACAGAGTTGATAACTTCATACAAAGAGGGTCTGGGGTTGGGAATTCATTCCAAGGAGCCTATGTACTTAGGCAGGGGTCGACTTTGGGCATACACAGCAATAGAAAGTGCTGGCATGCCTATAAGCCAACCAGAACACACAACAACTAGAGGAAACATAGAGGTTATGATCCCAGGGGGGATCAAGTTTGGGTCATGCACAACAATATTTAATGCTGTCATGCCCCAAACCAACCACAGATACCAAACACATTGGGGATGGGGATTTGAGGTTCACAAGTCATGATAAGTAATTAACAAAAACATTAATTCAGAACAAAAAAAAAAGACTACAGCATGCTTAGCAATGGAACTTGGTTACATACACACAGGAGACAAACAAGAATGAAAGAAACAGTAAAAACATGTTGTTGTTGATGCTGAAAATTAGTTAGAACATACCTGTCAAGATGCAAAATGCAAAAAAATGAGCAAGCTTCCCACAGCCTAGCCTTGGCTTTCAGTCGGCTAGGTAAGGCAGCAATATAAGTAGCAACAAAGAAAAGAGAGAGATTTTAGTGAGGTGGGTGTTTGAATTCAAGTGTTTTTATGCCTTGTGTTCGTGTGTTTGAAAGAAGAGAAGGTGGGTATTTATAGTTTTGAAAACGAGTAGAAATTAAGGTAATAAGTAAAGGCTTAATATAAACATGGAAACAATCGCAATTAGAATCAATTAACACAAGTACTTCCATTAATCAAGGAAGTATTGCTCAGACGGATATTAATCAGGCTAATTAAGGAAAGAAATCAATTTGGGGACAGATTGATTCTTGCCATATAAGAGGCAGTAAAAGTATGAAGGTAAATATTTGCGTTTAAGTACGAAAACATACTTAATTTTGGAAAAGGATTCGAGGTAAAACATCATAGTAATTAAGGAAGGGAATCAATCAATTTGAACAGACTAATAAGATTAGGGTTCCTCAGAAAAAACCTTTGGCAATCAATCGTAACGTTGAAGGATTTAGAATCAGTCAAGAAAGGGTCATGATTCTGCACCTTAACATATAAATAGCAAGGGGAGGGACAGACATACTCGGCATGCAGGGTCAATCATATTGACAGAGAAGCAACACAAACATACAGTAAATGGTAGGGGTAAGCTAGGATTCAGCAGTAAAAGAAAACCATTCGAAGCTCAGTAATCGAGTAGGTCAAGTAGTCACATAGAATCAAAACGCAGAGAACCAAGCTAACAGGTAAGAGAGTCAGAAACACGTAAAAGTCTCACATTAACAAGTGAGGAAAACCCTTTAGGAGATTAGGGTTTCAACAGTAGTCAACTTTAAAAGATGGTAAGAACTCAGAACCAGATAAGTCAAACAAGACAAAAAGATTCAAACGCAAAGAGCTGAATCGAACTAAACATGCGTATAAAATAAACCAAGAGAATTTCAGAAGCCCAGGTAAAGCCAGAACACTTAGGGCTTTTAGCATGATGAACCAGGTAGCAGCAAACCTGGACAAACATAGTAAAATCATAGAAACACACTGAAAATCGGAGAAGAGTTTAGGAAACCCTAATTGTTAAAAATGGAGAGTCATTTTGAAAGAAAAATCGAAGAACCTTCGAGAAACACTTAAAAAGGTTTGTAATAAGCACAAATCTAAGATCGATCTGAAAGAAAATCGAACAGATCTTAGAGCTAGGGTTTCAAAGAACCCAGAGAGAGTGAGAAAGGCTTTAAAAGATACCGATCTAGCCGGAAAAGTCAAGGATCTGACTCGAGTGGCCATGGCTGGCCGGAGAACGGTCAGAGATGACCGGAGAAAGGTCATCGAGCAAAGACTGGACCAAACCCCTCCAGAACCTGGTCATGAGACCACAACAACAAACACATAGAAGCCATAGGAGGCTGATACAGGTCTTAGGTGACCATGGAAAGCCATAGATTAGGGTAGATAAGAGGACGATGGCTAGGGTTTATGGTGGTGTTGTAGAGAGAATTGAGAGAGAATGGGATTCAGGGGCGGCGGTGTGTGAGAAAATGAATTAGGGTAAAGGGGTCGTTTGGGTTAAAAAGGAAGGGGGTAATGGGAGCCGTTGATCTAATCGATCAACAGCTGGGATCAGATGGGGCTCCGGGTACGGGTTACAGAGATGGGTTTGGGTCGGGGTTTAATAGGAATTGGGCCTGGGTAATTGGGATTCAAATTGGGGTCCAATTTTAGGCTATAGTCGAAATAAAAATGGGGCTAACACTTAAATAGCCAATTTTCCTATTTGATTTATAAAAAATAATAAAATAATTTCTGGAAATAAATTGATGGTACTAATATGATTTTTAATACATAATTAATTATTTAAAAGTACCAGACCTAATTTTATGAACATAAATGTAGTAAAATCTTAAAAGAGGCTAGTATAGCAATTATATGTAATTTAGCTTTTAATAATACTAAATAAATGTGTAAAAATATGCAAAAGTTTCTTTGGCTATATTTTAGTATAGATATAAAAGTGCAATAAGTGAATCACCAAAAATGATAATTTTGGAAATAATAACTGAATTATATAGATAAAAATAGGAAAATAAATAGATTTAAAAATCTTTTAAAATTAAGGAAAAGTAATGAAGCACTTGCATATATGCATATATATGTCATTTTGAAGCTATATTTCATATTGAGAATATATAGGGGAAAAATTGGGTGTCAACAGTTGCCCCTCTTTATCCGGGAATGATGAAAGAGTTTTTGGTAAAGATATGATGGCCAATTTAGACCGAGCGAAACGGTTTGGGAGAGGTTCAGGGCGCACCCTGGCTTCCGAGCTGCCTACATGTCCCTGGTTTTACAGGAATCATGCCATATGTAGTTCAGGATCCGTCGGCGGAGTATGCCGAGGGATATTTTTCAAGAACGGACGCAATATTTTAGGCTGGTCGAGTGAGAGTGGACGGTTTACTGGGATGGTTAGGTTTGATGGCTGCGGGCACTTTAGCGGGCTCCTGCCGGGACGACTGTTGCATGCCGGTTTTACCTACAAATAGAAATAATACAAGCGTATATCGTGCATAAATTTAAACATGATGTAAGTTCCCGCTGGACCATGAATGTTTTCTTCGGACGGTTAGGATGACGTCCTTAGACCATGACGTCCTGGGCCATGAAGCGTGTAATAAAGGATTCGCAGGCTATGAAATGATGCTCTCGGGCTATGAAAATGATGCCTCCGAACCATGAGGCCTTTGAATAATGATATGCAAAAGATTGAAAGGGATCCTCAGGCCATGACATGGTGTTCTCGGGCTATGAGGATGGTGCCTCCGAACGATGACGCCTTTGGATAGGTTGGCAATATTTCAGCCCATGAATGATGCAGTATGAGGCGATCTTTCAGCCCATGCAGATGTAGTATGAGGCGATCTTTCAGCCAGTGAAATGCAGTGCGAGGCGATCTTTCAGCCCATGTAGATGCAGTACTGAGGCGTATCTTCGAGCCCGATGA
>NW_017670993.1:0-46198 GCF_001879085.1 Nicotiana attenuata | reverse complement strand
GCAGAATGGTAGCCTTATGCAAGAAATAAAATAGCAAATGACAGTAGAGTTTTCTTAGCTGATAGCAGATTGCGGCGTGGTGATTACTAGGAGTGTTGCGACATGCGGAATATTACGGGCGCGTGCTGAAAGCGAATATTGGTTGGTGCAATGGTTCAGAGAATCGTGTTCTTGAACAAGATCTGCCCTGTGAGTGTACAGTATGATTTCATAATCCTGCATCCAAAGAAAAATCGTGAGTTTTGTAAAGGGGAAGGTTAGTTCGTATCCCCCGCTGGTTTTGCTACTTGTTCGGCTTTGATCTGGCAATACCGTCTGTATCATTGGGGTAGCGTTGCTAAACAAGGCAATTTTAGTAACAAAACGTGCATGATTTCGTGAAAAATATGACATAAGTGTACATTTAAAAATAGCTTTTAGATGAACCGACGACTGTGACGTGGTTTGGGACATTGCGACCTTTCTTGCTACGGAATTTTGAGGGTCCTCCTCAAAATTCTGCCCCAGTTTGATGGGTTGGTGATTCTGACTGCTGCTTGCGATGATCGGCTAAAATTGCTTCAGAATTTTGAGGGTCCTCCTCAAAATTCTGCCCCAGTTTCCAATTTCGGGGAAAAATGAAAATTTTATTGAATTGTGACTGAACCCATAGGGCTGCCTACGTATCCCCTCTTAAACGGGAATCAGTTTAGGCGTAGTTCAATTACATTGTTCAGGGAGAACATAAGGATTACACATAGTAGCGCTTGACTGCATCTGAATTAATCGGCTTTGGCCAAACTTCTCCGTCCATTTCTGCGAGTATGAGGGCTCCTCCTGTCAGAACCCGGTGAACCATGTACGGACCTTTCCAGTTAGGAGAGAACTTCTCTTTGGCTTCATCTTGATGCGGAAAAATTTTCTTTAACACCAGCTGTCCCGGTGTGAACTGTCTTGGCTTGACCCTTTTGTTGAAGGCTCTGGACATTCTGTTCTGATAGAGTTGACCACGGCAAACTGCGTTCATCTTTTTTCCGTCTATGAGAGCTAGCTGTTCATAACGGCTTTTCACCCATTCTGCGTCGTCGAGCTCAGCTTCCTGTATGATCCTTAAGGAAGGAATTTCTACTTCGGCGGGAATGACGGCTTCTGTACCATAAACCAGCATATAAGGGGTTGCCCCGGTTGATGTGCGGACTGTGGTGCGATACCCTAACAGAGCAAATGATAACTTCTCGTGCCACTGTTTATGCTTTTCTATCATTTTCCTCAATATCTTCTTGATATTCTTGTTGGCGGCTTCCACAGCTCCATTCATTTGAGGCCTGTAAGCTGTGGAATGCTTGTGTTTGATCTTGAAGGTTTCACACATACCTTTCATTAGGTCACTGTTGAGATTGGAGCCATTATCAGTGATGATCGACTCTGGGATACCGAATCGACAAACAATACGGTCACGGAAGAAGTCTGCCACGACTTTCTTAGTTACTGCTCTGTAAGATGCTGCTTCGACCCACTTGGTGAAATAATCGATGGCTACTAGGATAAACCTGTGTCCGTTTGAAGCAGTGGGCTCAATTGGACCAATAACATCCATTCCCCAGGCGGCGAATGGCCAGGGTGAGCTTGTTGTATTGAGCTCATTTGGCGGCACCTTTATCATGTCGGCATGAATCTGACAGCGATGGCATTTCCGGACGTACTGGATGCAATCCGTCTCCATAGTCATCCAAAAGTAACCAGCCCGGAGTATCTTCTTTGCTAAAACAAAACCATTCATATGTGGACCGCAGGTCCCAGCGTGAATCTCCTCTAGTAGCTTGGATGCCTCTTTTGCGTCGACACACCTTAATAATCCCAAATCCGGAGTCCTCCTATACAGGATTCCTCCGCTGTGATAGAAATTGTTAGACAACCTCCGAAGTGTGCGCTTTTGGGTATGATTGGCAAGCTCCAGGTAATCTCCTTTCGCCGAATATTCCTTGATCGTGGAACCAAGGTTTTCCGTTTGCTTCCTTTTCAACATGGGCATAGTAAGCTGGCTGATTATGAATTTCACCGGAATGGGATCAATGAAATTTTTATCGGGATGCTTTATCATGGATGATAGGGTAGCCAATGCATCGGCGAATTCATTCTGGATTCTGGGAACATGTTGGAATTCCGTCTTCGTGAACCTCTTTCTCGGTTCCTGTACATGATGCAGATACGGGAGTATCTTGGAGTTCTTGGTTGCCCATTCTTCTCGTACCTGATGTATAAGTAAGTCTGAATCTCCGATTACTAACAATTTTTGGATGTTCATGTCAATGGCCATTTTGAGCCCTAAGATGCAAGCTTCGTATTCGGCCATATTGTTGGTGCAGGGAAACCTGAGCTTGGCAGACACTGGATAATGCTGGCCGGTTTCTGATACCAAGACTGCTCCTATGCCAACTCCTTTGAAGTTCGCTGCCCCATCGAAAAACATTCTCCAACCATCATAGGACTCTGCAATATCTTCTCCTACGAATGATACTTCTTCATCAGGAAAATGCATTTTCAAGGGTTCGTATTCTCCATCCACGGGGTTTTCAGCAAGATGATCTGCCAGGGCCTGTCCCTTGATCGCTTTCTGATTTACGTAGACAATGTCGAACTCACTCAACAGGATTTGCCACTTGGCTAGCTTGCCAGTGGGCATGGGCTTTTGGAAAATGTACTTTAAAGGATCCATCCTCTATATGAGATATGTAGTATAAGCACAAAAGTAATGCCTTAGCTTCTGAGCGACCCAAGTCAAAGCACAACATGTGCGCTCCAAAAGAGAATACCGGGCCTCATACGGAGTGAACTTCTTGATGAGATAATAGATGGCCTGTTCCTTTCTTCCTGTTTCGTCATGTTGCCCCAAAACGCACCCGAAAGCTCCGTTCAACACCGCAAGGTAGAGTAATAAGGGTCTACCTGGCTCAGGCGGGACCAAGACTGGTGGTGTTAACAAGTACTCCTTGATTCTGTCGAAGGCCTTTTGACAGTCATCGGTCCATTTGGTAGCGGCGTCCTTCTTTAACATCTTAAAGATTGGCTCACAGATAACCGTGGACTGTGCTATGAACCGGCTGATATAGTTAAGTCTTCCCAAGAAACTCATCACGTCCTTCTTGTTCTTTGGCGGTGGGAGTTCTTGAATGGCTTTGACTTTTGATGGATCCAGTTTTATTCCTCGGCGAATCACGATAAACCCAAGCAATTTCCCAGCAGGAACCCCAAATGCGCACTTCGCAGGGTTCTGTTTCAGGTTGTACCTTCGCAATCTATTGAAGAACTTCCTCAAATCTTCCATGTGATCAGTGGCTTTCTTGGATTTGATGATAACGTCATCCACATATACCTCTATCTCCTTGTGTATCATGTCATGAAAAATGGTAGTCATGGCCCTCATGTAGGTGGCCCCTGCATTCTTTAGGCCGAATGGCATCATCTTGTAACAATACATTCCCCACGGCGTAATGAAAGCCGTTTTCTCAGCATCTTCCTCATCCATCCAGATCTGATGATAACCGGTGAAACAATCCACGAACGACTCTAGCTCATGCTTGGCACAATTATCAATCAGGATGTGTATGTTCGACAAAGGGAAGTCGTCTTTCGGACTGGCCCGGTTGAGATCCCGGTAGTCGACACAGACTCTGACCTTCCCGTCCTTTGGTACTGGTACAATGTTGGCTAACCATGTCGGATATTCCACTACCCTAAGAACCTTAGCTTTGACTTGTTTAGTGACTTCTTCCTTGATTTTCAAACTCAGTTGGCAGTTTATGGGCCACAATAGATGTACTTAGACCAGTCATGTCATCATATGACCAGGCGAATTTGTCCTCATATTCCTTTAGAAATTCTGTGTATTCCTTCTTTTCTGACGATGACAAGTGAATGCTGATTCGTGTTTCCTTGACATTCTCTGCATCTCCCAGGTTAACAATTTCTGTCTCGTCCAGGTTGGACTTAGGTTTGTTCTCAAAGTTCTCTACTTCTTTGACAATTTCCTCTGGTATGTCATCTTCTTCTGAATCCATGTCCGTTTGTTGCGTTGTCTCATTACATGTCACAGTCATTGGTTCATCAAGATGAGTAATAGTAATGTTGTGCAAGTAAAGTAATGAAAGGAAAATAGTAATGAGTGTTGATTCATAAGAAAAATCAAAATGCTTTGATAAATTCCATAGCTGTTTTGAACATTGAAGATCTTATTGCAAAAATCAAAATGCGAAAAGAGAAGATTATCTAGTAAAAATAAAAACAGTGCATGATGCTTGTTTAGCCTTGCTACCCCGAGGCCTGCCGGACTCTGGTGGTCCTGATAGTCCAGTTATTGAGGCGTGCTCCTCTGCTTACGGCCTGTATGGAAGGGCCTTCCTCCCCCTCCTCCTCAAGGATAACACAGCAATCCATATCATCGTCTTCTAAAAACAAGTTTTTCACTGCTGCGAGCGCCTCTTCTTCGTCCGTCCCATAGACGACGTTAGCCGGTTGGAAAGTATGTTAAGTGCGGTATCGGCTGCTCCAGTGGGTAGTACGGACCACGCCATGGTGGCGACCAGTTGTTGAACTCTTCCCAAGTGTATTCTTATCCCAAGCCGAAAGTGGTGCCATGCTTCTTGAGTGTTATGGGTTTAGCTATTCCTTGGAGGTTTTTGTCGAGTCCTTTGCCAGGCTCGTACCTACTCCAATTCAATATACTCTCGATCTTGTTATCCCACCACTTGTCTTTGTCGACAGTATTGACCCGCTCAATGTGGCGGTAGGTCTCTCCGCCTAGCCTTCTTCTCCCTCCGGTTGCTGGAATGGTCTGACGACTGTATATAGGATTGCTACCGTCATCGTGAATGATCACTTCCTGGTGATTCCACTCAAATTTCCTATCCTGATGCAGTGTCGAAGCCACGGCTCCCGCAGAATGAATCCAAGGGCGCCCTAGCAGCAGGTTGTAGGATGCTGGCACATCTATCACTTGAAAGTCAACCTCGAACCAAGTTGGTCCCATTTGCAGACACAAGCTAATCTCACCGATGGTGGCCCTCTGAGACCCATCAAAAGCTTTTACGTTGATTGCTCCTTCTTTCATCTCGTGCAGCCCTTTGCCAAACTTCTTGAGTGTTACCAGAGGACAGATGTTAAGGCTGGAACCCCCGTCGATCAGGATCCTGGTGATGAAATAGTCCTCACATTACACGGTGATATACAGGGCTCTGTTGTGACCCAGCCCTTCAGGTGGCAGCTCGTCCTCATAGAAGGTGATTTTATGGCTTTCTAATACCTGTCCCACCATATTGGACATTTCCCCGCCAGTGATATTGCTTGGTACGTAGGCTTCACTTAGCACCTTTAGCAGAGCATTTTTGTGTGCCTTGGAATTCTGCAGTAGTGAGAGGATGGATATCTGCGCTGGTGATTTATTCAGCTGGTCGATGACCGAGTACTCTTTGGCTTGTATTTTTCTCCAAAGGTCGTCCGGACCTGTCTCAATGATGGGTGGCCGGTTGGAGGCCTCCTTGTTGGACTCAGCTAGGTACTCAGGGGTATAAACTCTCCCCGTTCTTGTCATTCCTTGTACTGCAACAGTCTCTTCGAACCTGACCTTGCCTTTCCTCCTAGCCTCGGCTGTGTAACCCCAAGGTATAGCTTTTGTGTGGAATGACGGCGTGACGGACATCACCACTGGAATTGGTGCGGCCACCTTTACTTCGAATGGGACATGTTCTTTGGGTGGCAAAATTGCAACTTCAAATGGTGCTGGTGCTTTTGCTGATAGCGCTGCTTCGAACTCAAGAAGGATAGACACATCTACCTCAGTGACCTCAGATGGTTGGATCTGGACCATGATGGGGTTGAGGGTAACTGCTGGCTTATTTGGAACATCGCCCTCCGTGATCAACCCGATGGATCCCTCGGGATCCCAATCATCCTCTACTTCAATCATGTGAATACTCCGCCCTTATGGTCCGGTAAAGGGTTGTTACGGACATTTGGGGTGGGTTCCTTTGCCACAATAACCTTATTGTCGATCAGAGACTGGATCTTGTCTTTCAAAGAACGACATTCATTGATGGTATGCCCTTTCATGTCGGAGTGGTATGCACAGGATTTGTTTGGGTTAACCCATTGAGAAGGGTTCTCAGGAGTTGTAGCAGGGATGAGGGTGACATAACCGGCGGCTTTGAGTCTTTCATATAGTTGGTCAATGGGTTCAGCAATGGCTGTATATTGTTTGGGAGGCCTACGGTCAAAATTTGGTTGGTGTCTAGGGAAGTTCTGACGGGCAGGAGGCGATTGATAGTGGGATGGTTGAGCATTATAAGTTTGGTAGACATGTGCGGGTAGGGAATATCTTGGCGAAGTAGGCTGATATATGGGAGGTGGAGGTGGTTGATAGGAGGGTGGTGAGGGTGCTTGGTAGTTCAGAGTGGGCTGATATGTGAGTGGAGGTGTTGGGTAGGTTTGGTATTTGATAGGAGATTTGGTTCTTTGTGCAACCATCACGGCTCCTACGCCCCTTTTCTTGGACACACCACCGGACTGCAAGGCCTTATTTGTAGCTTGCAGGGCCTCGAAGTTTGTGACCATACCGCTCTTAATGCCTTCTTCAATTCGTTCCCCTAGTTTGATAATATCAGAAAATTTGTGGCTTTCGATCATCATTAGCCGTTCATAGTATGGCGGGTCTTGGGCCCGGACAAAGAATTTGTTCATCTGTTCCTCCTCTAAGGCAGGTTTGACCTTAGCAGCTTCGGATCTCCAGCGAGTGTAGACATGTGATTTTTGACCCTCCCCAAGATTTTTTAAATTTTAGCATGTAAATATTTAATTTAGGCCTAATATAACTATTTCAACTATTTTTGACTTCTTTCCTTTATTTTCGTCATAAAAATGGAAAATTACAAAAATATTTTTAGCTTACGTATCTTTCATAAATTTAAATAAAAAAATACAAAAATAGTACCTTATTTTTTTACCTTTACATAATCTTGAAAATACAAATAATATATAATAGTTTCATGTTAGCTTTTGCATTGTGTAGTATTTTTATCTTATTTTAAAAGGAGTCAATTAAGGTGGTGGATCACAATTTTAAGAGTTTTAGAGCCCATTTCTTGACCCAATTTGGATTAGTCCATTAAGCCTAGGGACCCTTCTAGACTCTTCTTTGGAACAAAAACAAATAAAAAAGACCCTAAGGACCTAGACCTAGGGACTAATGAGCAAAAAGCACAAAATATGACCCTAGACCCTACACCTACAAAAGCTAAGGCTAATCAGCCAAAAAAGGAGACACTAAAAATGAGAGAATGAGCGCAGCTTTGACATTAAGAAGACCCCCTGAACTTCTTCTTCTCCCAATTTTCAAAAACAACAAACCTCAAGAGACGACCCCCACCCCTGATTCTTCGTCTTCCTCACCCTTTAACCCGATCAGCCATGGCAAAAACCACCTGATTCTTTATTTTCCTCGTCCGGTTTCGTTGGTAGCAGTCCGGTGACAGCCATGGTTGGACAGCATCGCCAAACCACCACTGTTTCACCATTTTCTGTCTAATATTCTCACTCTATTATCTCGTTCACGGATCTGAAGGGAAATAAACAAAAAAAAGTTTCAATTCTTCTTAGTTTCAATCTGACTCTAAATCGAAAATACACAAAAATCAAGTTTCCACTCTGACTTTGGGTTCCAAATACATGGAGATTAGCTAAGGATCGTTGACTGCTCATGAGGTTCAAGTTCGTTGGTTCCGAATCAATTTCTATTGCTGTTTTGTTCGTTTGCTTCTGGATGATCCGATGCCAGATCTGCTTGTAATATCTACCGAACAGAAGTAATCAAAAAGCTTTTATTCAGGTTCAACTTCTTATTTCTTATTAAAGATGTGATTAGATTATGATGAGAGCCGGGGGTCTAAATGGATTAAAAATTGTTCAAGTCTATGGTCCGATTGAAGGAAAATACTAGTTTCTGAGTTTGTTTTCTGATTCTAATGGATGAGTAAACTTAGAAGTAGTACGTTGTTGAATATTGTTATGACTTGAGTCTAAGTGACCGTGTTTAAAGTTGTTCTTGAGTGCGAATTTTGCTTGTCACATATTTCTGACTGAGATCTGACTGTTGTGCGAATTATGAATCAGTAATGCACTTCACTTGCTGCTTGATTGGTGTTAGTACGTTTGGTTGAAATTTAGCTTGAAAAGAAATGAATATCTCAAGTCTGTTTTGCATAAGACCCATGTGTTAGTTTTGGTATGAGATTAATTTGCTCGAGCTTGTAGATTTATATTGAAAGCTTATTGGGACTAAACTTAAGCTAGGTTTCTTGAGATGGTTTACTAGTTAAGTGTTGTTAATATTAAATGTGTGTGGCAGTATGTTAATGTCTTGGAATATTAGCTCATCTTCTGGTTATAGTGATATAAAGTTCATTTACGTGTAAAAGAGTGAGTTGTGTGCGCAATTATGAACGTCCATGCTGCCAATCATTTGGTTCACTTTTTTGATTATATGTTAACATTTGTGCTCTACCTTGAAACACATTTTACAAAGTTCATTGTGAAGATCATATGAAGTGAATGGCATTTAAGGAAGACTAATAGGGAATAATCTTTATTATTTGAACTTTTAGAATTGGGTCAAGAAGTGGGGTCGTTCTGGAAAGTGTCACAAGGCTCTCATCACCTCTTAATCTACCTTTCGTTTGGTTACGATAATTTTATTTTAATTTCTTCGAATTGTCTTGAATGTTTCTTTTAGCCTGTTTGTTTCATTGTGTTAAAGCTGCTTGAGAAGGTTATTTTGTTCGGGGACATGGTGTTGGGATCTAAAGGAAAAAAATTGAATTTCGAGTATTCCCTGTTCACTACTTTATTTTATTGCTTTAATAGTTAGGAGCATATTTAGGCCATTAATAATCGTGAGCATCCGTGGTTTGCTTTAGTTAAGTACGATCTTTTGAAATAATTCGAGGCGTGCCGTGCCAAATAAAATCTCAAAATGCATGGCCCTCGGTTAGTTGACTTTGAATCCTTAGAATTCGAGGCGTGCCACCTAGTTGAATTTTCATGGCCCTCGCAAAGTTGCTAACGCGTAGTTGCATTAGACGCGTTATTTTAATAACTTACCTTCCTAAACTCGGGTGCGCATTTATGTGACCCAAATCCAAATCTCAACAATGTTAGATAAAATTTGTTGCGAACTGCAGGTGCATTTATGTGACGTGGTTCAAGACATATTTAAATGACGTTGCAATTTTTCTTAAAAATAACTAAATAAAGCGGTTAAAAGTTAAAATGCACATAGGTTCAAAAGTGTTTTAAAATTAGATAATAGGCCAATTATAACATTTGAGCGACCGTGCTAGAACCACGGAACTCGGGAATGCCTAACACCTTCTCCCGGGTTAACAGAATTCATTACTCGGATTTCTGGTTCGCGGACTGTAAAACAGAGTCAATCCTTTCCTCGATTTGGGATTTGAACCGGTGACTTGGGACACCATAAATTATCCCAAGTGGCGACTCTGAATTTCTTAATATAAATAAATCCCGTTTTGATTGTCACTTTAAAGTGGAAAAAAACTCCCTATACCCTTGCGGGGGTGTAGTGAAAAAAAGGAGGTGTGACAGCTCTGGCGACTCTGCTGGGGATAAGAACCTAGAACTTCTGGTTCAGGGTTTAGAATTCGAGCTTAGATGAATTGTTATATTTGGCTTTATTTATTATCTGATTTTATTCACATGTTTGGGCCTAATGTGCTAAATGTTGCTTTTACCGCTTTGATATTATCTGAACTGTATATAAACTATTACGAAAACCTTCCCTTCTCATCTTCGGGGATGTGCATGCTGGTCGTGACTCCCTATTCTGTTAGTGTCATACCTTGAATTAAGAAAGAGGCTCGGACAAGTTACTAAGCCGGATGGCCTTTTGGTTCCCGGTACGTAGCCCCCTCCTCGGCTCGAGTTGTCCGCTCGGGTACACAAGTCTAGAACAAATACCTAGGTTTTGAACCTAGAATAACTCAGCCTCATGCCGGATTCCTAGTAGGAACGCTTGTTTGCATCATGTGCATTTGACTTAGGGGACTCAACACAGGGGTTGGGTCCGTCTAGGACAGCTGTACCCAAAATAACAAACCATCCTGATGCATCCTGCTTGTGCATTTATCTGCTTCGGATTTGCATGCTAACCGGCTTTTTGAATAAAAGGGGAGAGTTTGGAAAAGAAAATAACAGTGTGAGGGTTAAGAGGGGTAATCACCTGTTTTGAAAGAAAAAACCAATGTCCAAATGGTACTGAAACTCTGCCAAATTTTTGAGAAAAATAAAAAAAAAAGAAGAAAAAGGTTTTGTCTTCAAAAATAGTTGGTTTATTTGCCCGAACTACGCCAGTTTGATTCTCACAGGGTGTGAGATACGTAGGCAACCCCCATCGGGTCCAACTTTCTTTTTGAAAAATAGCCAAAAAAAAGAACAAAAATTTTATTGTTATTATAAATAAGTAAGGTGATGCCATTCTTGTCAAAAATAGCCGAATGTCCCCTAAGGGCGCCGGGAGGCTGTTTTTGCAAGAACAACCGCCTTTGGTCATTTTTCAAGGTTTTGGCCGGTTAGCGAACACAGCCTTAAAATCTTCTTCCTCGAAGTGCTGAAAGGCCGTATTGGCAAAACCGGATATTTTTATGAAAATTTTGATAAATAGTGATAACTTTTTGAGTCAAAATGAGTCTTAATTTTTCTCCTGTTAGTTTTCTTTTTGAGTCTGTTGGTTTTTATGGTAATAATTCGGTTGGATGAGTCATTGTAATCAAAACATTTTATTTTTATGAAAAATTTTAAAATCCCAAATGTTATATTATTTATTATTATCTCCCAGAACTACGCTCGGTCTGATTCATGTAGGGTCATGATACGTAGGCAATCTCCATAGGATTCGACCATAACCAAAAGAAAGAAAAAGAGTGATAAAAAAAAAGAAAGAAAAAAAAGAGAGAAAAGAAAAGTGAGAGAGGAAATAAGAAACGGTAGGAAGGAAATTGTGGCAAAACAAGAGAGGGAAGTCAAGCAAAGAAAGGCGTAAGTAAAAAAGAGAGGAAAAGAAGTGGCAAATGAAAATAAGGAAAAAGCCGGGATGACGCAAGCAACCAATCAAATGCATGATAGAAATGGTTAACTGCTTAGGTGCATTACATTCCCCAATATGCGGTTGCCTATCTGTTAAGCTCTAATCACTAACAAGTTTGTTGATTGACATATCAGTACAAAAAGGTGGTTGGTTTGTGATTCTCGAAGTAGTAACTCCTCTCCACAACATAAAGTCAAAAGGCAATGGCAGACAACATTAAAATTGGGTTGGTTGATACTGGTTCCCAAAAGCAGTTGGTTAAACAGGACAATGGGTTGGCTGATGAGGTAAGGATGTTAAGACAACACATGACGGACATGTATCAGGCCTGGATGACTGGGAAGGCACCCCCCACCACCTAGCTTCTTAGATGCCCTTACCCAAATTCCGGACACAATGCCAGATGATCCTCCATACTCTCCAGATCTACCCGCTTATCTCCAAGCTCATGTGCCCAATATTACCCCTCAAAGGTTGCCCATAAGGTTCCCTACTCATATAAACAGGGCCCGCGGGATGAGCCTCATGTTGAAAATGAAACGTTCACAGGAAGAGAAGGGAAAGATGGGATACCCAGGAGGCTGAAAGGCATAGAACAATCCTTGAAGAACAAGCAAGGAAGGGAAGACCAGGGTAGCATGGCTTATAAAGAACTGTCTCTGTCCCCAGACGTTCGCCTGCCCGCGGGGTTCAAGGTGCCAAAATTTAACTTGTATGATGGGTGTGGAGATCCGGTAGCCCACCTGAGGGTCTATTGCAGTGAAATGAGAAGCGTTGGAGAGAAAAATGACCTGTTGATGGCACATTTCAGTAAGAGCCTGATTGGGGTAGCTTTGGACTGACATACTCGTCAAGATGTTGGTAAGTGGCCTATATTGTGTGACATGGCTCAAGATTTCGTTCGATACTTTCAATACAAATCAGGTGTTACCCCAGAACGCTCCTCCCTTTCTAAAATGAAAAAGAAGCCGGAGGAAAGCTTTAGAGAGTTTGGGCTCAGATGGAGGGAGCAGGCTGCCCGAGTCAATACCCCGATTGGTGAGGAAGAAATGGTTGAGCTTTTCCTACAAGCCCAGGGGCCCACCTATTTTAGTCATTTGATCCCGGCCTTGGGAAAGCCTTTCAATGATGTGTTAAAAATGAGGGGAGCTAGTAGAAGAGGGAATCAAGTCAGGCAAAATCATGAGTTGTTCGAAAGACACTCAGAACATCCCAGTAAACTTGGGTAGAAGAAAGAGAAACAGAAAAGATGATCTGATGGGCTTTCCCGATCAACACTTCCAGCCTCGACATCGTCCCTGTGGATATCCTTGTGCACTAGATGATCCTCCCTAATGTTACTTCTCTCCACAGAACTCCCAAAGTCGTACATCACTTTCCTAGTACCCAGCTCCACAAAATGCCTATCTACCCCCACGAGCCTACCGAAAACCCCCTAGATCGGGTTTCCGGCCCAATCAAGCCTTCAAGAACGAGAGGTTACGGAAGAATAAAACTTACACTCCATTGGGAGAGTCATATGCCAGTCTGTTCCAGAGGCTAAGGAAATTGGACATGTTGAAGCCGACCCACATAAAAATGCCAAACCCTCTTCCACAGAAGTTTGATTTTTCTCAAAGGTGCGCATATTGCTCAGATGCCCCGGGGCATGACATAGAGAAGTGTTGGAATCTGAAGAATGCGATTCAAAAACTTATTGATTCAGACGACATTGTCGTGCAAAATCCAGATGTAACAGACACCAGCTAAAGCCCATCACTTGTGGATAATGAGGCGCACATGGTGGGTATGATTTATTTTGAAAAGGAATGTGAGAATTCTTCTGGGAGCCTCGGAGGCCCACATGCTACTAAGCTTTCAGCGCTATCAGAGGTTGATCTTAAGAACGAGCCGGCGAAAGGAACCCAAAAGCAATTTGTTAAGAACAATGTGATGAAGACTTGTGAAGTTCCTAGTATTGTTGATGGAGAAGTCAATGGCTAATATGTTGAGTTTGAGGATTGGAAAGACGCTCTTTTCTTGGTTAGTCAGGGAGGAGTTTTGGTGGTTTATTTTGTTGTCATTTCTGTTGTCCGGGTTATTTCAGGGTTGTAATCCGGATATTGTCTTGTGACTCAAACCTTTCAATCCTTTTATTTTGCCTGGTTTGCTTAGTCGTAGTAGCTCGTTTAGTGCTGTCTAGGTTTGTTCCGGGGTTGTAACCCCAGTTTAGTTTGCTTGTCTTGTTGTTCGAACAGTTTCACCGTCTGTCTAATGCAATTTCATGTTTTCTGTTATTTCTAGTCATTTTCTTTTGTTTAGTTCTCTCCCCTTTTTATAATTCTTTTCTGTTGGCTCTAGTGACATGACATGCATGCGTAATTCTCAGCCTGGGCTCCAAAGTTAGTTTAGTCATGAAGCAATGAAATAATTTTGAAGATGATAGGGGCACTTGAGGGAAATAAGAACAGATTTGGACACTTTGAGATCATTTGAAGCCCGAACCATGAGAAACTGGGGCAGATAGAACATAAAGAAACCCTATTGAAATGGATCATGCCGCATCGGGTTGAAGCTAAAGGCAAGTTTGCCAAATTGACAGAGGCCGTTCATGGTAAGGAGAGTGAGAGTGTTGTCCAATCGAGCTTTGTATTCAACAGATGTAGAAAGCGAATGTGTGGATATGGTTATCAAGTTTGTTACAGTCAAAAGATGTTACAAATGTTTTCCTTGGTTTGTTTAATTGTGTTGTTTGTACTTGGCATGTTTTGAAGATTGGAATGATGAAGGCATTTTGTTCTGCTATCTAAACACCTTATCCTTTGTTACCCCTTTTGAGCCTTATTTATCTTCTTTCATACCTCTCTTTCAGAATCAGTAGCAAAGATCAGAAACACAAGCGTGAAAGATAAGTAAAGGAAAAAGAGAAAAGAAAAGAATGAAAAGAGAGAGGAAAAAAGAATGAGAAAAAAAAAGAAGAAAAAGAAAAAAAAAACAACAAAAAGAGAAAAGGAAGAAAGAAAAGAAAAGAAGAGGAAGAGGAAGAAAAAGAAACGAAGAACCACAACAACAAAGTAATTCCTATGACATGAACTACGTTCGACCTGATTCCTCTTAAGGATACGTAGGCAGCCTCACGGTTCGGTCCCATCAAAGTAAAAATCCAAAAGTCCCCAAGCAAAGAACTGGGGCAAAAGTTGTGATTGTTGTAAGAAATCAGATTCCGAAATTTGTAATTTTGAACCCATTTGAATTGTTTTGAGCCTTTGATACCCTTTATTTCTAACCCCATCCAAAAGCCCACATTACGGT
Organism: Nicotiana attenuata; assembly: GCF_001879085.1. NCBI lineage: Eukaryota > Viridiplantae > Streptophyta > Magnoliopsida > Solanales > Solanaceae > Nicotiana > Nicotiana attenuata. The sequence continues at coordinate 31,779 of NW_017670993.1, read as the reverse complement.
CCAGATAAAGACCTTCCAATCAGTCTTCGAGAGATGCCAAGGCGAGCAAGTAGAGGTGAATCATATCAAGGGCAACACCCCGGTCCAAACAAAGGAAATGAAAAATGAGAGAGTCTTACTAATGAAAGCCCTCACGGGTACCGCAAGGCGATGAAAGTTGAGAGAAATCAAAAATGAGAGAGTCTTATTGGTGAAAACCTTCACGGGCACCATAAGGCGACGGTGAGTTGAGAGAAAGACCAAAATAAGAGAGGCTTGATGGTGAAAACCCTTTGGGCACTACAAGTCGAATAAGGATTGTGAATCAGATTGGATAAGCGGAGCATTGAAGCCCAGTTTCATGGCAAAAAGGTACAACAAGAGCTGAACATCAGATTTGCTTAACAGAATAGGCCGCAGGTGCATGTCATGGTCATTAGAGTTAGTATCCACATCCGATAGGTTTCTACTTTGTAGTTTTCTTGTTTGGAATCATCTCTTTCCATTGTCCTCTACTCTGTTCCTTTTGTCTTGTTTACTTCCTCTTCCTGAGTCTATTTGGTCAAAACAAGTGAGAAATGACTTCAAAATTTGCCACCAGCTTTCCAATTGTACAAAACGAGATCTGGTTAGCACATCAAAGCGTCATAAGTCCGGAAAGAACAACAAGCGCACTGAGCTGGTAACAATCAACATGCTTTGGGATTCGTGTGAAATACAAAGGCTTGGTATATATCAATTCATGGACAATGCAACAGAAGGAGGGCTAGGGTGAACAGATCAAAGGTATTTTCTATGATAAGATTGACAAAAAGGGTGGTAAACCAGTGACAAGCAAGATCTTCCAAGAAGAAATCGAAGTTATCATGGCTAGCGATGGAGCAACAGACCTCAAGGCTAGGGCCAGTGGTTTAAGTCAAGAAGGAACAGCATATGCACCGATTGGGTGGCATTTGACGTGCTTTGGAATTCATGTGAAACACAAAGGTTTGGTAAATATTGGTTTATGAGCAATGCAACAGATAGTGGACACTGGGTTTGAACGGAGAAAAGGTATTTTCTGTGATAAGATTGACCAAGAAAGTGGTTAACCAATGACAAGCAAGATCTTCCAAGGAGAAATCAAAGTTATCATGGCAAGCGATGGGGCAACAGACCTCAAGGCCAATGCCAGTGGTTTGAGTCAAGAAAGAACATCATACACACTGAGGGGGGTGGCAATTGACGTGCTTTGGGGTTCATGTGAGATACAAAGGTTGTTAAATGTCAGTTCATGAGCAATGCAACAGATAGAGGGTATTGGGTCTGAAAGGAGAAGAGGTATTTTTTGTGTTAAGGATAACAAAGAAAGTGGTTAGTCAATAAACAAGCAAGGTCTTCGAGTGGGAATCAGTTATCATGGCAAGTGAAGGAACAATAGACCTCAAGGACAGAGCCAATGGTTTAAGTCAAGAAAGAACAACATGCACAATGAGTGGGTGGCAATTGTCGTGCTTTGAGACTCCTGTGAAACACAAGGGCTTGGTAAATGTCAGGTCATGAGCAATGCAACAGATAGGGGGTATTGGCTCTGAACGGAGAAGAGGTATTCTCTGTGATAAGGATGACAGAGAAAGTGGTTAGTCAATAAACTAGCAAGGTCTTCGAGTGGAAATCAGAGCGATCATGGGAAGTGAAGGAGCAATCGCCCTCAAAGTCAAGGCCACAAACCAACCACCATATTTTAAACTGACAAAATTTTTCGTTAATTGAAACAGGGGCAGAAAATTTCGTTTGTTTCGGAGAAACCCTCCGTAGGGGAAAAGCAAGCACCAGACAGGTTTGACTGTAAATTCTCAGGACCCTCCTGGAAAATGGGATCTAGTTTAAAATTCAAAACATTCATGAGTAGCATAATCTAGCATAAATATACCTCAAAGGAATATAAGTTGGCTTCAAAGTTTGCATGTTTAAGATAGGATTCAATTAGGAGTTTTCAAGACCCTCCTGAATAATGGGACCTAGCTTTATGATTGCTGTTAGATAACAAGATGTAGCAAAAATAATACCTTTAGAAGATATAACTTAGATTTAAAATTGTCGTTTAATTAAGAGTTGTCACGACCTTCTTGGATAATAGGATGTAGTTTAAGACCCTCTTAGATAACAAGGTTTAGCGGAAGTCACACCTTTAGAAGATATAATTTAGATTTAAAACTGTCATTTAATTAGGAGCTGTCAGGACCCTCCTGGATAACAGGACCTAGCCTTCAAATTCTTAGTAATATTTGGCAATATGATTCAGTTTAACACTCACCTATGTACCCAGCTACCAAACTGGGGCAAAAAATTTTCTTTGTTCTGTCTATTTTTGTTGAAATCAGGTACCCGCTTGGAGAATAGGGAGAAGCAATTCAAGTTTCAGCAATCAGGCGCCCACCTGGAGAGCAAGGGAATACAATTCAAGTTTTAGCAATCAGGCGCCCACCTGGAGAGCAAGGGAATACAGTTCAAGTTTCAGCAATCAGGCGCCCACCTGGAGAGCAAGGGAATACAATTCAAGTTTCAGCAATCAGGCACCCACCTGCAGAGCAAGGGAATACAGTTCAAGTTTCAGCAATCAAGCGCCCACCTGGAGAGCAAGGGAATACAGTTCAAGTTTCAGCAGTCAGGAGCCCACCTGGAGAGCACGGGAATACAATTCAAGTTCAGCAATCAGGCGCCCACTTGGAGAGCACGGGAATACAATTCAAGTTCAGCAATCAGGAACCTACCTGGAGAGCACAGGAATACAACTCAAGTTCAGCAGTCAGGCGCCCACCTGGAGAGCACGGGAATACAATTCAAGTTCAGCACTCAGGAGCCCACCTGGAGAGCACAGGAATACAATTCAAGTTCAGCAGTCAGGATCCCACCTGGAGAGCACGGGAATATAATTCAAGTTCAGCGGTCAGACATCCACCTGGAGAAAGGGAAAGCATCTCAGAGTACAATTCGAGTTCATAGATCAGGCGTCCCCCTGGAGAAAGGGAAAACATCTCAGATTACAATTCAAGTCAGCAACAAAAGAAGCTCATGACAAAAATGCGAGTCAACAGTTCGAGGTAATCAACAAAAGTTAGTCATAATAAAGACAAAAGGAGAAGGGCAAGAAATTAATCCAAATGCAGAAGTTGATGGAAGATGTGTGCTGCTTAAGACATGACTGAAGTCACAAGCATGGTGTGGTGTCCGGGTTTGGTCCTAAAAGCTGAGGAAGAATGAGCTAGCACCTACAACTAGCAAGTGTCAAGGCTCAAATCTAAAGTCTGCATGAAGAACCGCTCAAGACTCAAGATCAAGCTTCAGAAGACTTATAGATAGGAATCTTGTAACTCGTAGTTGACATGCTTAGCTAGTCTTTTTCATTTCTTTATTTTGATGTAATAACAGGACCGCGGATCGGAACCTCGGCGGAACGACACCTCGATCGGCTCTCCACCTCAGCATACTCCATCTTCTCACTCACTTCTGAACTACACATGGCCTGATTCCTTTATAGCCAAGGATATGTAGGCAGCTCAGATACCAGGGCTCCGTCACATTCTCCTTTTCTCTTAGTTTCGGTCTCCTGAAATAAGGGTCGGGTCAAAAAACCTGTCTAGTCGTTTTGTCTGAAAATACTTCGTCTTTCCAGTCAAAGAGGGGCAACTGTAGACATGTGATTTTTGATCCTCCCCAAGATTTTTTATATTTTAGCATGTAAATATTTAATTTAGGCCTAATATAACTATTTCAACTATTTTTGACTTCTTTTCTTTATTTTCGTCATAAAAATGGAAAATTACAAAAAATATTTTTAGCTTACGTATCTTTCATAAATTTAAATAAAAAATATACAAAAATAGTACCTTATTTTTTTACCTTTACATAATCTTGAAAATACAAAAAATATATAATAGTTTCATGTTAGCTTTTGCATTGTGTAGTATTTTTATCTTATTTTAAAAGGAGTCAATTAAGGTGTTGGATCACAATTTTAAGAGTTTTAGAGCCCATTTCTTGGACCAATTCGGATTAGTCCATTAAGCCTAGGGACAAAACAAAAACAAATAAAAAAGACCCTAAGGACCTAGACCTAGGGACTAATGAGCAAAAAATACAAAATATAATCCTAGATCCTACACCTACAAAAGCTAAGGCTAATCAGCCAAAATAGGAGACACTAAAAATGAGAGAATGAGCGCAGCTTTGACATTAAGAAGACCCCCTGAACTTCTTCTTCTCCCAATTTTCAAAAACAACAGACCTCAAGAGACGACCCCCACCCCTGATTCTTCGTCTTCCTCACCCTTTAACCCGATCAGCCATGGCCAAAACCACATGATTCTTTATTTTCCTCGTCCGGTTTCGTTGGTAGCAGTCCGGTGACAGCCATGGTTGGACAACATCGCCGAACCACCACTGTTTCACCATTTTCTGTTTAATCTTCTCACTCTGTTATCTCGTTCACAGATCTGAAGGGAAATAAACAAAAAAAAGTTTCAATTCTTCTTAGTTTCAATCTGACTCTAAATCGAAAATACACAAAAATCAAGTTTCCACTCTGACTTTGGGTTCCAAATACATGGAGATTAGCTAAGGATCGTTGACTGCTCGTGAGGTTCAAGTTCGTTGGTTCCGAATAAATTTCTATTGTTGTTTTGTTCGTTTGCTTCTGGACGATCCGATGCCAGATCTGTTTGTAATATCTACCGAACAGAAGTAATCAAAAAGCTTTTATTCAGGTTCAACTTCTTATTTCTTATTTTAAAGGTGTGATTAGATTATGATGAGAGCCAGGGGTCTAAATGGATTAAAAATTGTTCAAGTCTATGGTCTGATTGAAGGAAAATACTAGTTTCTGAGTTTGTTTTCTGATTCTAATGGATGAGTAAACTTAGAAGTAGTATGTTGTTGAATATTGCTATGACTTGAGTCTAAGTGACCGTGTTTAAAGTTGTTATTGAGTGAAGTTTGCTTGTCGCATATTTCTAACTGAGATCTGACTGTTGTGCGAATTATAAATCAGTAATGCACTTCACTTGCTGCTTGATTGGTGTTAGTACGTTTGGTTGAAATTTAGCTTGAAAAGAAATGAATATCTCAAGTCTGTTTTGCATAAGACCCGTGTGTTAGTTTTGGTATGAGATTAATTTGCTCGAGCTTGTAGATTTATATTGAAAGCTTATTGGGACTTAAATTAAGCTTGGGTTCTTGAGATGGTTTACTAGTTAGGTGTTGTTATTATTAAATGTGTGTGGCAGTATGTTAATGTCTTGAAATATTAGCTCATCTTCTGGTTATAGTGATATAAAGTTCATTTACGTGTAAAAGAATGAGTTGTGTGCGCAATTATGAACATCCATGCTGCCAATCATTTGCTTCACTTTTTTGATTATATGTTAACATTTGTGCTCTACCTTGAAACACATTTTACAAAGTTCATTGTGAAATTATATGACGTGAATGGCATTTGAGGAAGACTAATAGGGAATAATCTTTATTATTTGAACTTTTAATTGGGTCAAGAAGTGGGGTCGTTCTGGAAAGTGTCACAAGGCTCTCATCACCTCTTAATCTACCTTTCGTTTGGTTACGATAATTTTATTTTAATTCCTTCGAATTGTCTTGAATGTTTCTTTTAGCCTGTTTGTTTCATTGTGTTAATGCTGCTTGAGAAGGTTATTTTGTTCGGGGACATGGTGTTGGGATCTAAAGAAAATAGAATTGAATTTCGAGTATTGCCTGTTCACTACTTTATTTTATTGCTTTAACAGTTAGGAGCATATTTAGGCCATTAATAATTGTGGGCATCCGTGGTTTGCTTTAGTTAAGTACGATCTTTTGAAATAATTCGAGGTGTGCCGTGCCAAATAAAATCTCAAAATGCATGGCCCTCGCTTAGTTGACTTTGAATCCTTAGAATTTGAGGCGTGCCACCTAGTTGAATTTTCATGGCCCTCGCAAAGAGTCTAACGCGTAGTTGCTTTAGGCGCGTTATTTTAATAACTTACCTTCCTAAACTCGGGTGCGCATTTATGTGACCCAAATCCAAATCTCAACAATGTTAGATAAAATATGTTGCGAACTGCAGGTGCATTTATGTGACGTGGTTCAAGACATATTTTAAATGACGTTGCAATTTTTCTTAAAAATAACTAAATAAAGCGGTTAAAAGTTAAAATGCACATAGGTTCAAAAGTGTATTAAAATCAGATAATAGGCCAATTATAACAGTTGAGCGACCGTGGTAGAACCACGGAACTCGGGAATGCCTAACACCTTCTCCCGGGTTAAAAGAATTCCTTACCCGGATTTCTGGTTCGTGGACTGTAAAACAGAGTCAATCCTTTCCTCGATTCGGGATTTGAACCGGTGACTTGGGACACCATAAATTATCCCAAGTGGCAACTCTGAATTTCTTAATATAAATAAATCCCATTTCGATTGTCACTTTAAAGTGGAAAAAAACTCCCTATACCCTTGCGGGGGTGTAGTGAAAAAAGGAGGTGTGACAGCGAGTAGCATACTCGCGAAATGTTTCTGTAGGCTTCTTCTTTTGATTTTGAATATAGAACACATCCGCCGCATTCTCTGTGTTAGACCTGAACCTGTCCATGAAACCGGACGCCATGCCTACCCAGTTCAACCATTTTTTTGGATCTTGGCTGATGTACCAAGACAGTGCATCTCCCTTTAGGCTCCTCATGAACAACTTCATGCGGATTCTCTCATCTTTCCCTACCCCAACCAGCTTGTCACAATACGTCCTCAAATGGACCCTTGGATCACCTGTACCGTCAAACATCTCGAACTTTGGAGGTTTGTACCCCTCGGGCAGTTCGACATCGGGCTGTATGCAGAGATCTTCATAATTCAACCTTTCAATTCCCTTGTTTCCTTCAACGCCCTGGATCCGGATAGTCAATTTCTTAAGCTCTTCGGCCAGGTTCCTGATGAGCAAATCTTTATCATCAGACTCGGGTGTGCCTGAGATAGGTTGGGTGGAGAGTGGCATGGTCTCCACGTAGATGGGGGTGTTATGGTGGGTGTGTAAGTGGTCATTTATGGGGTTTTGGAGTTCTGGGAGGAGCAACGGGGTGTTGTTTGTGGTATGGCAAGTTTTGTATTGGGTCTTTGGTGGAATATTATGAGGAGCGGGATGATTTTGTTGCTTCGGGATGTTTTGAGGTGGTGCAGGGTTTTGAGTATTGGGAAAGGTGATATCTAGGGTGCTGAGTGAGAATGACAAACTTGCCAGATTCCGAACCTGGTCGAGCTCTTCCTGGAACTTTAGCAATTTCTGTTCAAGCAGGGATACATTTTCCTTAGGAACTTGAGTACCATGACCATTAGTGATCTCTACCCGTTCAATTGAATTCTCCTTTCTGACGTTGTTCAGATCTTCCATTTTGCCTTTGTTCTTGTTTTTGTTCGGACTAAGAGGAGGAGTGGGTGGAGGGCCCCTGGATCTCATGGAATAGGTTGATGTTGCCAGAGTGCACGAACTAACCTTTGGGGAGGGGAATAAAAACAAAAGTAAAAAAATAAAAAGGTAACCAAGTTAGTGAGGATTATAAAAAGTATTGCAGTATTTAAACACATAGTGCGGGAATGTAAATCGTGTCCTCATTTGGGGACCTCTTTGTGCCCGAGGTAGGCCTAGCGACAAGTTGATTTGGAGAATTCAGAATGCCAAATGCTTCATCTTGTTGATTAAAAAAAATAGACAAATCTCCAAAACGACGCTAAATAAGCAAGAAACAAGAATCACTAATGGCCATTGGCCTTGTTACATTCTATATAGCGAAAAGATAAACTCCTATCTTCCCCAGATTTGGCATCCTTTGCTCCATCGAACAACTTCCCCAACTCGCGAAGTCCTAGCAATAGGTAGGCCCTTTCCAGATATCCTCATTCGGTTCCCTCAGCATTTTGGCAATCTTCAACCCTCTTGAGAAACTTTCTTTCTAACTCCACTATGCCCCGCTCCAAGTATCCCAGTCGCTTGTTGGCACTGACAACCACGTCCTTCCATTCCTTGATTAACTTCTGATTAGATTCCTGTATCTCGCGGTGCTCACTTTCGCACTCCCGAATTCTCTTGCGTAATTGGTTGTATTTGACCTGTGCCTCGGCCCTTTCATCTATAACCCTGTGACCTTGAGCAAACCTCGGCTGGCCCAGACCATCATGGCTGTCTTCCAACCAACCCGAGTAGAAAGGAGCACAACCAGCATGATACCTGTCTGGCTCGATGGTATCTCTCCCCATTATGATCTTGCAGTGCCACATATGTTGTGCTTGGCACTTGTAAGGACTATCATCTTCTTCGAAGTCAGCTCGAAAATGACTCTTCTTGTCGACCCTGGGTATAACCTTCTTCCTACCAGCCTGCCTCATAACCCGAAGCGGGACGTAAGGGTATGTCCCCTTGAGACTGATCAATATCAGAAAAGGTGCGTCTCTTGATCGGGCAATGAATTCCTCCGTTGGAAACCATTCGAACATCCACTGAATTTGCTCCTCGGTCAAATTATCAAACAGCTCGACCCATCCTTTAGCATCATCCGGCTGAGCAAACATATCGGGGATGTAATTTATTTGCTTTGGGTGATGGAAAGCAATGTGATCATCCCAGTCCCTACGCTGGATCTCTTGTCGATATTCGCTTCTCTGGAGATATCCATGAGCCAGAGTTGGAGTAATAGATTGCAACCTTCAAAGTGTTTTGCTCCTTGCTGACACTTCTCCAAAGCTCGGTACATGTCTGCAATAATCATGGGTACGATGCTGAACGCCTGCCCATCAATCCCTTCCATTAGGGTTTTGGTTACCATAGCTAGCCTGGTGTGGATCCTTGCTTTCTTCATTGGAAACACGACCAGTCCCAGGAAACAGAACATGAAGACGAAAACTCTGCGGTGGATGTGTCCCANTATATATATATATATCATTTTGAAGCTATTTTTCATATTGAAAATGTATAGGGAATAATTGGGTGTCAACAGCTGCCCCTCTTTACTCGGGAATGATGAAAGAGTTTTCGGGTAAAGATATGATGGTTTTGGAGAGAGGTTCAGGCCGCACCCTGGCTTCTGAGCTGCCTACGTATCCCTGGTTTTATAGAAATCCGGCCATATGTAGTTCAGAATTCGTCGGCGGAGAGGGGTATTTTCCAAGAATGGACGCAATATTTTAGGCTGGTCGAGTGTGAGTAGACGGTTTACGGGAATGGTTAGGTTTGATATGGCTGCGGGCACTGGAGCGGGCTCCTATCGGAACGGCTGTTGCATGCCGGTTTTTACCTACAAATAGAAACAATACAAGCGTATATCGTGCATAAATTTAAACATGATTCAAGTTCCCGCCGGGCCATGAATGCTGTCTTTGGACGGTTAGGATGTAGTCGTTAGACCATGACGTCCTGGGCCATGAAGCGTGTAATAAAGGATTCGCAGGATATGAAATGATGCTCTCGGGCTATGAAAATGATGCCTCCGAACTATGATGCCTTTGAATAATATTATGCAAAAGATTGAAAGGGATCCTCAGGCCATGACATGGTGTTCTCGGGCTATGAGGATGGTGCCTCCGAACGATGACGCCTTTGGATGAGTTGGCGATATTTCAGCCCATGAAGAAATGCAGTATGAGGCGATCTTTCGGCCCATGAAGATGCAGTATGCGGCGATCTTTCAGCCCATGAGATGCAGTATGAGGCGATCTTTCAGCCCATGCAGATGCAGTATGAGGCGATCTTTCAGCCATGGAGATGTGGCGATCTTTCAGCCATGCAGATGCAGTATGAGGTGATCTTTCAGCCGTGCAGATGTAGTATGTGACGATCTTTCAGCCCATGAGATGCAGTATGTGGCGATCTTTCAGCCATGCAGATGCAGTATGAGGCGATCTTTCAGCCATGAAATGCAGTATGAGGCGATCTTTCAGCCATGCAGATGCAGTATGAGGCGATGTTTCAGCCCATGAAGATGCAGTATGAGGCGATCTTTCAGCCATGCAATGTGGTATGAGGCAATCTTTCAGCCCATGAAGATGCAGATGGAGGTAGAGCTTAACCTCGGAAGGCAGAATGGTAGCCTTATGCAATGCAGAAATGCAGATAGAGACAGCGTTTAGTCTCGGAAGGCAGAATGGTAGCCTTATGCAATGTAGAAATGCAGAGGGAGACAGCGTTTAGTCTCGGAAGGCAAATGGTAGCCTTATACAATGCAGAAATGCAGAGGGAGACAGCGTTTAGTCTCGGAAGGCAAAATGGTAGCCTTATGCAATGCAGAAATGCAGATGGAGACAGCGTTTAGTCTTGGAAGGCAGAATGGTAGCCTTATGCAAGAAATAAAATAGCAAATGACAGTAGAGTTTTCTTAGCTGATAGCAGATTGCGGCGTGGTGATTATTGGGAGCGTTGCGACATATGGAACATTGCGGGTGCATGCTGATAGCAAATATTGGTAAGTGCAACGGTTCGGAGAATCGTGTTCTTGGACAAGACTTGCCCTGTGAGTGTATAGTATGCTTGATGATCTCATAATCCTAGTGCCTGCATCCAAAGAAAAATCGTGAGTTTTGTAAAAGGGGAGGGTTAGTTCGTATCCCTCGCTGGNCACCCAAGTTCAATAGAACCAGATAGAGATTAGTGCAGTGTGGAAGGGCCAGTCCTTATGTGTCCAAGTTCAGAGGGAGCTCATGGGTCCCAAGGCAAGGCTCACACAAGAGGGGCAGAACTTAAGTCTAAGAAGATAGTGGAAGTGCAGGAATGGAGTCTTAAAACTGAGGGGATAAGGAGAGGGGTAAGAGGTGATTAGGGAAACAGTAATTAGTAAAATACAGAGTTGATAACTTCATACAAAGGGGGTCAGGGGTTGGGAATTCATTGTAAGGAGCCTATGCACTTAGGCAAGGGTCAGCTTTGGGCATGCACAGCAATAGAAGATGCTGGCATGCCTATAAGCCAACCAGAACACACAACAACTAGAGAAAACATGGAGGTTATGATCCCAGGGGGATCAAGTTTGGGTCATGGACAGCAATGTTCAATGCTGCCATGCCCCAAACCAACCACAGATACCAAACACATTGGGGATGGGGATTTAAGGTTCACAAACCATGATAAGTAAGTAAAAGAAACATTAATTCAGAACAGAAAAGGCAGAATACAGCATGCTTAACAATGGAACTTAGTTAAATACAAACAAGAGGCAAACAAGAATGAAAGAAAGAAAACAAGAAAAATATGTCAGTTTTGCTTCTAAAGAAGAAATTAAATGCTTAAAGTAAATAAACAGATAACCGCACATAGGGAGAGGTACAAATTCACAAAACAATCTGAAATGGTAAAAGCCTAAAAATCCCCAGCAGAGTCGCAATGCTGTCGCGCTCCCCTTTTTCCCTCCTCGCGGCGGGAGAATCGGGTTAATGACATTTTGGGGTATGGGGCAACTCGTTCCTTTTGGGAACTGGGTTTTGCATTTTTTGAAGAGTCGCCACCTAATGATTTAGGGTGAATTAGGACACCTACAAAGTTCAATTACAACTACATTTTTTGATAACCGGAGATTGGGTAAGGGCTTGAAATTATCCCAAGGGGAAGGTATTAGGCACCCCTCAGGATCCACTAGTGTGGTTCCCGGCCAGACAATTCTTTGTGAATTTGGTGCAATTACCATGTAAGCAGATAAGGTTCAAATAAGAGGGGATTTTAATACACAAATGCTTGAAAGTAAACAAAGTATGAAGGAGCAGTTATAAAAGGGCTGATTTTGAAAAGAAGTCATAATATTTTAAAGACAAAGACAGAAAGGGGAAGGGGGTCCTAGGTTTATTCATAATATGGATCACATCAATGCAATACCCGGTAATCACTCCTCAAAGAGGGGCTACACATGGTATTAGCTCACCGGTCATCATATCCATATCTACCCTTCCCACCCCATTAAGGTACTAAAGCGCGGATTGGTCTCGACCACTATTGCATGCTATTACCCGTCCCATTCCTATCAGTTCCGGAGGCACTTAGGACTACTATTCCTAAAAGGGAGGGATATTAGGCTGACTCGGGGTTTTAAAGGTGAAAAATCTAAGGCGACATACAAAACACCTAGGATTGCACATTAAAAGGGAAAGCACGTAAACACTAAAGGCTCATGTATACCTCCTCAAACAAAGCAATCAAATAGCATGACTCAAACAACAAGCAGGGTCTGAAAATATTAAGACAAAAAGGGAGTTTAAGTTGTTGAAGCGGACCAATTTATTACATAACTCAGATAAGAAGTCCGAATCAGGCCTGCCTGCTGGTTGTGGCAATTATTAATTATCATAAACAGGCTCAGTTTTATTTATTGTTATTACCTAAGGTTTGCCTAAGTGTTTGGGGCAAAATCCTATGAGCATGGTATCTATTACGGATTCAGAATGTGGCAAAGCAGTAACAAACTTAAAAAATGAGCAGTTTGAAATCCTATAGGCATGCTTGCTAAACCGTGTTAAATAGGAAATTAAATTATTAAAAAAAACTGGTTCGGAATAGACTGATTCTAAGTTAGACTAGTCTCAGATGCTGCAGATGATGGTATGCATTATTGCTGGTTTTAATTCCTACAGACATGATATCCAGTTGCACGAGAAATGGAAGCAGGCAGGTTTTCACTTGGGAATTCCTATAGGTATGATCTCTACACATTATACTGATTCTAACCTTATAAACATGCTACTCATTTATAGCCATTTAGATCCTAGAGCATGATGTCTAAGTGGTAAAAAAAACGTGCAGAATAAAGTCCTATAGGCAGGATATCTAGGTGTGAAGTTGAACATGCAGAATTTTGAATGAACCCCTATAGGCATGGTATCTAAAATGCAGAATCGAACATGCAGGATCTAAAACAGTCCTATAGGCATGCTTTCTAAATACAGAATTGAATCATTCAAAACATAAATCCTATAGGCATATTTTCTACCCTTGAGCATGCATAATTACCCATCCCTTTTTCACTAGCCAACCCCAGATGTTCATTATAAAGTATTACAGACCGGTTGCTGAATTACATCAAGAAAATACATAAAAAGGGGAATTATAACTATAGGAAGCCTGATTCTGACTTCCTCTCTGAGTTATGGAACAAAACGCCTCAAATACCACTTGTTTCAAAGCCTTTCTCGGACCTGGGTGTGTCAGAGTTCCCTAAGGGTCTCAAGGAACCCCGGGCAGTGCTTACACCCAGGTTCAATAGAACCAGATAGAGATTAGTGCAGTGTGGAAGGGCCAACCCTTATGTGTCCAAGTTCAGAGGGAGCTCATGGGTCCCAAGGCAAGGCTCACACAAGAGGGGCAGAACTTAAGTCTAAGAAGATAGTGGAAGTGCAGGAATGGAGTTTTAAAGCTGAGGGGATAAGGAGAGGGGTAAGAGGTGATTAGGGAAACAGTAATTAGTAAAATACAGAGTTGATAACTTCATACAAAGGGGGTCAAGGGTTGGAAATTCATTGCAAGGAGCCTATGCACTTAGGCAAGGGTCAGCTTTGGGCATGCACAGCAATAGAAGATGTTGGCATGCCTATAAGCCAACCAGAACACACAACAACTAGAGAAAATATGGAGGTTATGATCCCAGGGGGATCAAGTTTGGGCCATGGACAGCAATGTTCAATGCTGCCATGCCCCAAACCAACCACAGATACCAAACACATTGGGGATGGAGATTTAAGGTTCACAAACCATGATAAGTAAGTAATAGAAACATTAATTCAGAACAGAAAAGGCAGAATACAACATGCTTAACAATGGAACTTAGTTAAATACAAACAAGAGGCAAACAAGAATGAAAGAAACGGTAAAGAAACATGTTGTTGTTGATGCTAAAAAATTAGTTAGAACATACCAGTCAGAGAAGCAAAGTGCAGTAGGGAAAAGTAAGCAGGACTACAAAGTCTAGCCTTGGCTTTCAGCCGGCTAAACAGACAGTAGCACAAGTAGCCGTATAGCAAGAGAGAGTTTTTGAGTGTAAGTGTGTGATCTGAACTTAAAAAAAATTGTTCGTTTTGTGTTCGTGTTTGAAAGAAGAGAAGGTAGGTATTTATAGTTTTGAAAACGAGTAGAAATTGAGGTAATAAGCAAAGACTTAACATAAACATGGAAACAATCACTATTCAGAATCAATTACACACATGATTGCCTTTAATTAAGGGATCACTTTCTTAATGGGCAGTGACAGATTCAAAATAAGGAAAGAAATCAATTTATAGGCAGACTGATTATTGCCATAAAAGAAGTAGTAAAACCATCGAGTAAGTGATTAAGTCTAAGTACAGGAATATACTTGTTTTGGAAAGGATTCAATAAGGCAAACAAGGAAAGAAATCAATCAACCTTAACGGGCGAGTGAAATCAGATTTTCACACAAGAAAAGTTTGAAATCAGTCACAAAATTGAAGATCAATCAAACAGGGAAACTTAGCATATAAATAGAGTGCACAAACGCTAGACATGCGAGGCCAAACTATTGGCAAAAAGAAACAACATGCGATAATAGAACACAGTTAGTAGACAGCAAACATTCGAAGCATGATAGTCACGTAGGTCAAGCTTCAGTGACTTAGTAGTAGAGAAAAAGATTGAGTATCAGAAGCATGTAAAGGGTCAAGTGAAAAACCCTTCTGAAGACATAGTCGAGTTTCAAATATAGTAAGAACCCAGAATCACATAAAGAAAAGAGATGCTGAAACAAAGGAATTTCAAATCAGGTCGAGCAACTTCAAACAGATGAATTGCACAAGCAGTTTCAAAAACTCGAATAGACCCCAAAGAAATTATGGTTTTGAAACCAATCGAGTTTAAAGATGATGAGCAAACAGATTACACAAATACTTAGAGACTCGACTGAACCCAAAAGAAATTACGGTTTTCAACACCAATCGAGTCTAGAGATNCAGTGGAATAGTATGGTGTGTATATATTGAACCCTGACAGTACTATTAACCAAAAAAGTATCTAAAAGCATGTGTAGACAATGAGACTGAGTAACTTGGTCGTGAAAATTAGGTAGGTTTTCAGCTGCTACTAATACATATGTAATCTTTTCCTTATACATTTGGTTTTTAAATATTGCATATGTATGTCTTATGTCTCATATTTATTTTTCAACAATTACAGATCTGATGGTAACCGGCGAAATAATCTACAAATGATTGCAACTCATGCTTGGCGCAATTATCGATCAAGATGTGTATGTTTGGCAAAGGAAAGTCGTCTTTCGGACTGGCCCGGTTGAGATCTCGGTAGTCGACACAGACTCTGACCTTCCCGTCCTTCTTTGGTACTGGAACGATGTTGGCTAACCATTTCGGGTATTCCACTACCCTAAGAACCTTAGCTTTGACATGCTTAGTGACTTCTTCCTTGATTTTCAATCGCATATCCGGCTTGAACTTTCTGAGTTTCTGCTTTACCGGCGGACATGTCGGATCAGTCGGCAGTTTGTGAGCCACAATAGACGTACTTAGACCGGTCATGTCGTCATATGACCAGGCGAATATGTTCTCATATTCCCTTAGAAATTCTGTGTATTCCTTCTTTTCTGATGGCGATAAGTGAACACTGATTTGTGTTTCCTTGACGTTTTCTGCATCTCCCAGGTTAACAATTTCTGTCTCGTCCAGGTTGGACTTAGGTCTGTTCTCAAAGTTCTCAACTTCTTTGACGATCTCCTCTGGTATGTCATCTTCTTCTGAGTCAATGTTTGTTTGTTGCGTTGTCTCATTGCATGTCACAGTCATTGGTTCATCAAGATAAGTAATAGTAATGCTGTATATGTAAAGTAATGAGAGAAAAATAATAATGAGTGTTGATTCATAAGAAAAAAAATCGAAATGCTTTGATAAATTTCATAACTGTTTTGAACATTGAAGATCTTATTACGGGAAATAAAAATGCAAACAAGAAATATCATCTAGCAAAAAAATAGAAACAGTGCATGATGCTTGTTCTAGCCTTGTTACCCCGAGGCTCGCCGGGCTCTGGTTGTCCTGATAGTCCAATTCTTGAGATATGCCCCTCTGCTTAAGATGATCATGCCAGAGTGCACGAACTAACCTTTGGGGAGGGGAATAACAAAATAACAAAAATAAAACAAAAATGTAACCAAGTTAGTGAGGATCATAAAAAATGTTGCAATATTTAAACACATAGTGCGGGAATATAAAGCGCGCCTAATTTGGGGACCTCTTTATGCCTGAGGTGGGCCTAGCGACAAATTGATTTGGAGAACTTAGAATGCTAAATGCTTCATTTTATTGATAAAAAATAGACGAATCCCAAAAAGACACTAAATAAGCAAGAAATAAAATCACTAATGGCCATTGGCCTTATTACATTTTATAAAGCGAAAAGATAAACTCCTATCTATTTGGTCCAAGAAGGACCCTCCCCAGATTTTGCATCCTTTCCTCCGTCGAACAACTTCCCCAACTCGCGAAGTCCCAGCAATAGGTATGCCCTAGCTAGATGTCCGCCTTCGGTTCCTTCAACATTCTGGCAGTCGGTGACTCTCTTCCTCACTTTTCCTTCCAATTCCAGCAGACTGTATTCCAGATATTCCAACTTTTCGCTAGCTTTGGTGGCTCTCTCTTTCCACTCATTGATTTGGTCATTTGATGGAAGACTCCTCCACTAGTCTAGCAAGAGTGGGGGCGTCTAATCATACCGAAGTTGTGGACCTCGTGCCTCATTTTCTGCAAGACAAATAAGGTTAGGCCCTTACCCCCACCAAGACTCGACTATTTAATATCAACAATTAGCATGACGCATTTTAGTTCTCCAAATAAATGCACAAAACGTGGTGATGTCCGTTTGGGTTTAGGGAAACCCAGTGGACTTTGGACAAGGCTATCTTAAAGGATCATTATGTGGACAACATAACTGACCCGGCTAGGTTTGACCATGATACATGCACAGTTTAAACAGAGTAAGGTTTCTATGGGGTTTTAGACTGGTACCCTTGAGCGGACAACTCAAGGGGGAAGGCACGGAACCGTCGACTACACTGTTGATCGACTGGTTTTACCGCAAATATGCCTTTTCGAATTTAGGGGGTAATAATATAGGAAGAGCGCAACCACTCATCATAAGCGTTGCTATAGTATTTGTTTGGCACGAGTGGACTATGATGTTGAGCATGATTATTCAATAATTAAAAAGCATGTTGACATGTATTTGCACATTAAGAAAGCGATAAATACAACAGTTTCATAATTTAAAGCAATAAAGAAAAGAAAACAAGAAAAATATGTCAGTTTTGCTTCTAAAGAAGAAATTAAATGCTTAAAGTAAATAAACAGATAATCGAACATAGGGAGAGGTACAAATTTACAAAACAATCTGAAATGGTAAAAGCCTAAAAATCCCCAGCAGAGTCGCCATGCTGTCGCGCCCCCTTTTTCCCTCCTCGCGGCGGGAGATCGGGTTAATGACATTTTGGGGTATGGGGCAACTCGTTCCTTTTGGGAACTGGGTTTTGCATTTTTTGAAGAGTCGTCACCTAATGATTTAGGATGCATTAGGACACCTACAAAGTTCAATTACAACTACATTTTTTGATAACCGGAGATTGGGTAAGGGCTTGAAATTATCCCAAGGGGAAGGTTTTAGGCACCCCTCAGGATCCACTAGTGTGGTTCCCGGCTAGACAATTCTTTGTAAATTTGGTGCAATTACCATGTAAGCAGCTAAGGCTCAAATAAGAGGGAATTTTAATACACAAATGCTTGAAAGTAAACAAAGTATGAAAGAGCAGTTATAAAAGGGCGGATTTTGAAAAGAAGTCATAATATTTTAAAGACAAAGAAAGAAAGGGGAACGGGGTCCTAGGTTTATTCATAATATGGATCACATCAATGCAATACTCGGTAATCACTCCTCAAAGAGGGGCTACACATGGTATTAGCGCACCGGTCATCATATCCATATCTACCCTTCCCACCCCGTTAAGGTACTAAAGCACGGATTGGTCACGACCATTATTGCATGCTATTACCCGTCCCATTCCTATCAGTCCCGGAGGCACTTAGGACTACTATTCCTAAAAGGGAGAGATATTAGGCTGACTCGGGGTTTTAAAGGTGAAAAATCTAAGGCGACATACAAAACACCTAGGACTGCACATTAAAAGGCGAAGCACGTAAACACTAAAGGCTTATGTATACCTCCTCAAACAAAGCAATCAAATAGCATGACTCAAACAACAAGCAGGGTCTGAAAATATTAAGACAAAAAGGGAGTTTAAGTTGTTGAAGCAGACCAATTTATTACATAACTCAGATAAGAAGTCTGAATTAGGCCTGCCTGCTGGTTGTGGCAATTATTAATTATCAGAAACGGGCTCAGTTTTATTTATTGTTATTACCTAAGGTTTGCCTAAGTGTTTGGGGCAGAATCCTATGAGCATGGTATCTATTACGGATTCAGAATGTGGCAAAGCAGTAACAAACTTAAACAATGAGCAGTTTGAAATCCTATACGCATGCTTGCTAAACCGTGTTAAATAGGGGATTAAATTATTAAAAAAAAACTGGTTCGGAATAGACTGATTTTAAGTTAGACTAGACTCAGATTCTGCAGATGATGGTATCCATTATTGCTGGTTTTAACTCCTACAGACATGATATCTAGTTGCACGAGAAATGGAAGCAGGCAGGTTTTCACTTGGGAATTCCTATAGGCATTGTTGATACCCAATTTTTTTCTGTATTTTTTTTATACGCAAAATATCTTTAAAATAGTATATATACGCATATATAAGTATATCCAAGCATTTTACTATTTTTTCCCATAATTCTTAAGGTTTTAAACTGATTTATTTCCTTTTTCCTCCATAAAAGCCCAATGATTATTTTCAAAATTATTACTTTTTGGTAATTTAATTATTAGGATTTCATATTTATACTAAAATATAGCTAACGTAATTTTGTACATTTTTACAAATTTATTTAGTATTTTAAAAGTTAAATTGCATATAATTGCAATATTAGCCTATTTTAAGATTTAATTGCGTTTATAATTACAAAATTGGCTCCGGTATCTTTAGTCTAATATCTATATATTATTAATTAATTTAATACCTTTAATTTGTTTCCAAAAAATATATTACTATTTTTTATAAAATAAATAAGGGAAAATGGCTATTTAGATGTTAGCCTGTCTTTATTCCAATTTTGGCCAGATCTGGCACCCATGATCCAACCCAATTTCAATTTCAAATTTCCCAGCCCAATTCCTAAAACTACCCGACCACAGCCCGTCTAAACGACCCGCCCGGCTCCCCTTTAAATCCCAGCCGTTGATCAGATCAACGGCTCACGTTCTCCCTTTCCTTTTTTTAATTTACCAACACCCCCTAAACCTAAATCATTTTCACCTACCAGCCGCCTCTGAACCCTCCCATTCTCTCAAACTCTCTCAACCACTCTCAGAAACCCTAGCCGCCATCTCTATCTCCACCACTTCCACCCTAAAGCCACCGGAATCCATGGCTTCCAGGGCCATTGGAGTCCTATTCCCACCTCCTATAACTCCTACACGCCTGGTTTTTGAAGGTTCAGGGCCTGACCCGACGAAGCTTGGTCCAGGCCTCGTTTGATTCGAGTTCTGTGGCCATCTCCGGCCTAGCTCCGGCATGCCATGGCTGTTCAAGCCTGATTTTGATTTCTCCGGCTTAGATCAGTGACTTTTCCAAGCCTTTCTCACTATTGGGGTTCTTTTGAAACCCTAACCCTTCGAGGTTTTTCTGATTCCTTTAGATCTGTTATGTATCTATGCTTCCCCTAAGCTTTTAAACGATTTTTTTGGCTTTTCTTCCAAAAAACTACTATCAAAACCATTTCTTTTCCGATCTAGGGTTTTCTGAAAGTATTTCAATGTTTCTCTAACTTTCTTTTCTTTTTGTATGTATTTGCCTCTACTGTGTTCTTGTATTTTCTTCTATCGTGTTCTTGTATGCTTCTTGTATATTTCTTCAACTGTATTTTCTTATATGTGTTCTCGTATGCTTTTTCTACTGTATTTTCCTCTACTGTGTTCTTGTGTGTTTCTTCTACTGTATTTTCCATTATTATGTTCTTAAAGGATTCTTATTAAGTTCCATCTACTGAGCTCTGTTTAAGTTTCTTCTAAAACTTCTTAGCATGCTTTTTCTACTGTTCTTATCAATTTTTTCCGTTATGTTTCATATTAGCTTCTTCTACTCTATTTTTCCTTTGAGCTCTTCTACTGTGTTCTGCATGTTACTTTTCTATCATGTTTTCTCATGAGTTTCTGTTGCTGAAAGAAATATGTTAGAGTTTCAGTTCTTCTCTGAGACTTCTGAACCTGTTTCGATTTAATTACTTGCCCTCTCATCTTTGCACTCGATTAATGGCGGAAACCCTAGAATTTGGGGGTTCTTCCAAGTTTGGCTATGTGATTTGCTTGTACTAGGGTTTTATTTCAAAAACCCCTAACTCTTTCAGACCAAATTTCAAGTCTCTGAACTGAGTTTGGACATCCTTGTTTTCATACGATTCTGACTTTTAGCTAAATTCTCCTAAGACCTTTTGCATTGGACCTTTTGTATGCTACTGGATACTATTTCTCTTCTGTGTTACTGATTTATGTGACAGCCATTACCTACTGATTTTTTGCAAAGGCATTACATCTTCTTTCAACTCAAGACGTTTGTATGCTTTTTATATATGAAAAACTTCCCACTAAAGTGGCTTTCAAAGTTGTGACTAGTTCAGACTTCCTTTTGAGCAAGTCTGATTGATTTCTTTCCATTATTTGTTGATTGCCTTGTGATTCGACTTAAGTTAAAAAACATTTTCTCATCTTTTCTGACTCGGTTCATTCATGGACCAATAATTGTAAAATCTCAGACCCTTTGATTTACTGGCTACTAATTGATTTCGTACCTTGTTTGTATAACCGTGTATTTCCAAATTCTGTCCTTAAATAACTCTCTCATGTATTTACCCCTAATTGCCTACTTTGCACAAAGTGCTGAGCTAA
Organism: Nicotiana attenuata; assembly: GCF_001879085.1. Taxonomy (NCBI): domain Eukaryota; kingdom Viridiplantae; phylum Streptophyta; class Magnoliopsida; order Solanales; family Solanaceae; genus Nicotiana; species Nicotiana attenuata. The sequence goes on along the minus strand of NW_017670993.1, from coordinate 10,742 downwards.
TTTCTTTCCTTAAATAGTTCTTACCCGTTTGAATCTGAATTCCTTGATTAAAGGAAGTCTTGTGTGATTGATTCTTAATTGATATTCAGTTCCTTAACTGTTTTCTTACCATATTTTTGCCTTATTTTCACACTATAAATGCACAACTTTTTCACAAACTCGGAAAAAAAAAGAAAAAAAAAAAAGAAAACATACAGTCTTCCTGACTTACACGTATACACAATAATATTCTCTCTTCTTGTCTGCATTGTGGCCTGTTTACAAGACTTACTGTTTTTCTCTACTTGATTATTTGAAACTGGTATGTCCTGATTTAAGCTTCAACATCACAACAATGTGTTTATTTATAGTTNATCCCAGCCGTTGATCAGATCAACGGCTCACGTTCTCCCTTTCCTTTTTTTAATTTACCAACACCCCCTAAACCTAAATCATTTTCACCTACCAGCCGCCTCTGAACCCTCCCATTCTCTCAGACTCTCACAACCACTCTCAGAAACCCTAGCCGCCATCTCTATCTCCACCACTTCCACCCTAAAGCCACCAGAATCCATGGCTTCCAAGGCCATTCGAGTCTCTGAACTGAGTTTGGACATCCTTGTTTTCATACGATTCTCACTTTTTGCTAAATTCTCCTAAGACCTTTTGCATTGGACCTTTTGTATGCTACTGGATTCTATTTCTCTTCTGCGTTACTGATTTATGTGACAACCATTACCTACTGATTTTTGCGAAGGCATGACATACTTCTTTCAACTCAACACGTTTGTATGCTTTTTATATATGAAAAACTTCCCTCTAAAGTGGCTTTCAAAGTTGTGACTAGTTCAGACTTCCTTTTGAGCAAGTCTGATTGATTTCTTTCCATTATTTGTTGATTGCCTTGTGATTCGACTTAAGTTAAAAAACCTTTTCTCATCTTTTCTAACTCGATTCATTCATGGACCAACAATTGCAAAATCTCAGACCCTTTGCTTTACTGGCTACTAACTGATTTTATTACCTTATTTGTACAACCGTGTATTTCCAAATTCTGTCCTTAAATAACTCTCTCATGTATTTACCCCTAATTGCCTACTTTTCACAAAGTGCTTAGCAAATTTCTTTCCTTAAATAGTTCTTACCCGTTTGGATCTGAATTCCTTGGTTAAAGGAAGTCCTGTGTGATTGATTCTTAATTGATATTCAGTTCCTTAATAGTTTTCTTACTTATTTCCGCCTGATTTTCACACTATAAATGCACAACTTTTTCACAAACTCGAAAAAAAACATACAGTCTTCCTGACTTACACTTATACACAATAATATTCTCTCTTCTTGTCTGCACTGTGGCCTGTTTACAAGACTTACTATTTTTCTCTACTTGAATTTGAAACTGGTATGTCCTGATTTAAGCTTCAGCATCACAACAATGTGTTTATTTATAGTTTCGTGTATCCATGTCATTTTGATATTTCTGTAGAGCTTAATATTTCAAATTGCATGCTTGCTTTCTTTCTGTTTGTTTCTGCTATTAATCCCTATTCCCTACCCCCTTTATGTGTTTGAGCATATGGTTTAAGACATGGCAATATGTAAGTTATTGTCCATGAATTAAACTTGATCCTTTGGGATCCTAATCTCTAACAGTGTGTTCCAACAGGCTGTGGGTGTGCCAGCATTTCCCATTGCTGGGTATGCCCACCAGCCTGTCTTTGCTTCTTTACCACCTCCCCTATACCCCTAGGTGTACTGGTTTGAGCTGTTTCCCTTTCCCTTTCCCCTCTCAGAACTCTGTTTCTGCACTTGCACTCTCTCTTAGTCCCTAAGTTCTGCCCCCCTCTTGTGAGCCTTGCCTTGGGACCTTGAGTTCCCTCTGAACTTGGACACTTGAGGGTTGGCCCTTCCATACTGCACTATGTCTTAATCTGGTGATACATTTGGGTGTGAGCACTGACCGGAGTCCATATGAGGTTAGGGAACTCTGACACATCCTAATGGGAGAAAGGCTTTGGATCATGATCTCTTTGGAGTTGGTTTACTTCGTACTTCAGACAGGAAGTCTGAATCAGGCTCTCCTTGATTGTACTTTTTTAATTTCTGATGTATTTTCTTTTATCTTCATTCTGGGCTGTAATAATTTTGTAATAAACTCTTGGGGATGGCTAGTGAAAAAGGGAGGGGATAGCTATGTATGCGAAGGGTAGATAACTTGCCTATAGGTGTATTTCTGAATTTTGCACTCTCATATAGATATCCTGCCTATAGGTCATTTCTGAATTTCTGCACTTCTCATATAGATACCATGTCTGTAGGAATTCTGCATTCTCTCATATAGATACCATGTCTATAATTACCTGGAAATCTTAATCTTGCATATGCACATAGAAAATATGCCTATAGGTCTTTCTGAATCCTGCATATACATTCTTCATCAGGCAATCATGTTTATAGGTCTTAATCAGTCAACAGCAACTAGATATCATGTTCATAGGCCTTAAAATGAAATTCAGCGCCTAGATATCATGCTTATAGGTTTTCTGCATTTTACCATGTCTGTTAAAAGGGGTTTAAATCAACACGCGTGGAAAGCATGTCTATAGGAGTTATTAATCAAGTCTGAGTTATGTCACTCACTTATAAGTCTAAAACCAGTAATAATGACGACCATCAGTTGCAGAACTTATGATCTCTTGCTAAAACTTGCTTTCTTTAATAACTGACGACTTTCTTAAATCAGTATGTATTCAGTTTATTTCATTATTTCTGAAATCAGTAGATATCATGCCTATAGGACCCTCGTCCAACACCTAGGCAAGCCTTAGGGCTAAAATTATAAACAGAATCAGATTTTTATTAGCTACAACCAGCAGGCAAGCCTGATTCGGCCTTCTTATCTGAACTATGTAATAAATCAGTCTGCCTCAACCTTTAAGTTCAATCAGACCATTAAACAGTATGTGTAAGTCATGCGAAATTATGTGCTTTCTTTGGTTTAAAGGAGGTCTATCTGAGCCCTTCACTTGTTTAAGTGTTTTCCCCCAACTTACTATACATGTTTTTGTATGTCGCCTTAGAGTTTTTGCCTTTGAAACTATAAACAAGCCTAATATCCCTTCCCTTTAGGATTAGTAGTCCTAACTACCTCCTGGACTGATAGGATTGGGGCGGGTAATAGCATGCAATAAGTGAACGAGACCATTCCGTGCTTTAATACCTTAACGGGGTGGGAAAGGGTAGATATGGATATGATGACCACGCGATAACATCACGTGTAGCCCCTCACTGAGGAGTGATTACCGAATGTTGTGTGGGGTGATCCATATTATTAATAAACCTAGGACCCCCCCCCCCCTTCCCTTTGTTTCTTTGATTCTTTGCTCTTTTTTTTTCAAATTTTAAACTATTTTTCTAAGGAAAAATCAGTATCCCTTTCGTTCTTTCTAACTTTGCTTATTTGTAACTATTATGTGAAAATCCCCTCTTACTTGAAGTTTTATTTGCCTATGTGTTATTTGCACTTAAGTCACAATAATAGTTTGGCCGGGAACCACACTAGTGGATCCTGAGGAGTGCCTAACACCTTCCCCTTGGGATAATTTCAAGCCCTTACCCAATCTCTGGGTACTTGACTCAAACCCTTCTTAGTGTCCTAATGCACTTAAATCATTAGGTGGCGACTCTTCAATTCAAAACCCAATTCCCAAAAGGGAACGAGTTGTCTTCCCAAATGTCATAAACCCGATTTCGCGAGAAAAAGGGGGCGCGACAGCATGGCGACTCTACTGGGGACTTTCTTTTAGGCTTTTACCATTTCAGGCTATTATTGTGACTTTACGCCTCTTTATATGTCTTTATTTGCTTAATGCCTTTAAGTATTTAATTCCCTCTTCTTCTACAAAACTAACTTGTCTTTTGTGTCTTTCCTTTTTCTTTATCGCTTTCCTTTATTACTGTTTTAAATTATGAAGAACTGTTGTAATTATTGCTTTATAACGTGCAAATGCGTGACAACTTGTTTAAATTATTGCATAAGCATGTTTTCAACATCATATTCCACTCGTGCCAAAAAAAATACCATAGCAACGCTTGTAATGAGTGGTTGCACTCTTTCGATATTATCACCCCCTAAATCCGGCAAAGGCATATTTGCGGTAAAACCAGTCGATCAACGGTGTAGTCAACGGTTCCGCGCCTTTCACTCTTGAGTTGTCCGCTCAAGGGTACCGGTCTAAAACCCCATAGAAACCCTTTCTATTTAAATTGTGCATGCATCATGGTCAAACCTAGCCGAGTCAGTTATGTTGTCCGCATAATGACTCTTTAAGATAGCCTTATCCAAAGTCCACTGGGTTTCCCTAAAACCCAAATGGACACTACCACGTTTTGTGCATTTATTTGGAGAACTAAATGCTTTTATGCCAATTATTGATATTTAATAGTCGAGTCTGGTGGGGGTAAGGGCCTAACCCTTTTGCCTTGCAGAAACATGAGGTACAAAGTCTCCAGATTCGGCATGGTCACCAACATCCACCAAGATTGCTAAGCTGGTGAAAAGATTTACATTCTAGTGACCAAAATCGTTTCTCAAAAGGGTCGAAGATTGCCAAAATGCTGAAGGAACCGAAGGCGGACACCTAGCCAGGGCCTACCTATTGCTGGGACTTTGGGAGTTGGGAAAGCTGTTCGATGGAGCCAGGGATGCCGAATCTGGGGAAGGTCCTTCTGGGACCAAGTAGGATAGGAGTTTTTCTTTTCGCTCTATCAAATGTAATAAGGCCGATGGCCATTAGTGTTTCCTTTTCCTGTTTATTTAGTGTCAGTTTGGGATTCGTCTATTTTTTATCAATAAAATGAGGCATTTAGCATTCTAAGTTCTCCAAATCAATTTGTCGCTAGGCCTACCTCGGGCACAACGAGGCTCCCAAATTAGGACACGCTTTATATTCTGGCACTATGTGTTTATATATTGCAACGTTTTTTTTTATGATCCTCACTAACTTGTTTACCTTTTTGTTTTATTTTTTGTTTTGTTATTCCCCTCCCCAAAGGAATTAGTTCGTGCACTCCGACATGATCATCTTAAGCGGAGGGGCACACCTCAATAACTGGATTATCAGGACAACCAGAGCCCGGCGAGCCTCGGAGTAGCAAGGCTGAACAAGCATCATGCACTATCTTTTATTTTACTAGTTAACTTTCCTTTCGCATTCTAAATTTCGCAAGAAAGAACTCCAATGTTCAAAAGAAGGAATACACAGAGTTTCTAAGATAATATGAGGACATATTCGCCTGGTCGTACGACGACATGACTGGGCTGAGTACATCTATTGCGGCACACAAACTGCCAACTGATCCGACTTGTCCACCGGTAAAACAGAAGCTCAGAAAGTTCAAACCTGATATGAGTTTGAAAATCAAGGAAGAAGTCACCAAGCAGGTCAAAATCCAAAGCTCTCAGGGTAGTGGAATACCCAACGTGGTTAGCTAACACTGTGCCAGTGTCAAAAAAAGACGGGAAGGTCAGAGTCTGTGTCGACTACCGGGATCTCAACCGGGCCAGTCCAAAAGACGACTTCCCCTAGCCAAACATACACATCCTGATTGACAATTGCGCCAAGCACGAGTTGAAATCATTTGTAGATTGTTTTGTTGGGTATCATCAGATCTGGATGGATGAAGAAGATGCTGAGAAAACGGCTTTCATTACGCCGTGGGGAATGTACTGCTACAAGATGATGTCGTTTGGCCTTAAGAACGTAGGGGCCACCTACATGAGGGCCATGACTACCATTTTTCACGATATGATACACAAGGAGATCGAGGTGTACGTAGACGACGCCATCATTAAGTCAAAGAAGGCCACTGATAACATGGAAGATTTGAGGAAATTCTTTAATAGACTGCGAAGGTACAACCTAAAGCCGAATCCCGTGAAGTGTGCATTTGGGGTTCCAGCTGGAAAATTGCTTGGGTTTATTGTGAGTCGTCGAGGAATAGAATTGGATCCATCAAAGATCAAAGCCATTCAAGAATTGCCACCGCCAAGGAACAAGAAGGACGTAATGAGTTTATTGGGGAGACTGAACTACATCAGTCGGTTCATAGCATAATCTACAGTTATCTGCGAGCCAATCTTCAAGATGTTGAAGAAGGATGCCGCCACCGAATGGACTGATGACTGCCAGAAAGCTTTCGACAGAATCAAGGAAGACTTGTCAACACCACCAGTCTTAGTCCCGCCTGAACCAGGTAGACCTCTGTTACTCTACATCACAGTGTTAGATGGTGCCTTCGGTTGCGTCCTGGGACAGCATGATGAAACGGGAAAGAAAGAACAGGCCATCTATTATCCCAGCAATAATTTCACTCCGTACGAGGCCCGGTATTCTCTGTTAGAACGCACCTGTTATGCTCTAACTTGGGTGGCTCAGAAGCTGAGGCACTACTTCTGTGCCTATACTACATACCTCATATAAAGGATGGATCCTTTGAAATACATCTTTCAGAAGCCCATGCCCACCGACAAGCTAGCCAAGTGGCAAATCCTGTTGAGTGAATTCGACATTGTCTACGTAACTCAGAAAGCAGTCAAGGGACAGGCACTAGCAGAACACTTGGCCGAAAACCCCGTGGATGGAGAATACGAACCCCTGAAAACGTATTTTCCTGACGAAGAGGTATCATTCATAGGAGAAGATATTGCAGAATCCTATGACGGGTGGAGAATGTTTTTCGACGGAGCAGCAAATCTCAAAGGAGTCGGAATAGGGGCAGTCCTAGTATCAGAAACCGGTCAGCATTTTCCTGTGTCTGCCAAACTCAGGTTCCCGTGCACCAACAATATGGCCGAGTACGAAGCCTGTATCTTAGGGCTTAGGATGGCTATTGACATGAACATTCAAGAATTGCTAGTAATTGGAGATTCAGATTTGCTTATACATCAGGTCCGAGAAGAATGGGCGACCAAGAACTCCAAGATACTCCCTTATCTGCATCATGTACAGGAGTTGAGAAAGAGGTTCACAAAGACAGAGTTGCAGCATGTTCCCAGAGTCCAGAATGAGTTTGTCGATGCATTGGCTACCCTATCATCTATGATACAATATCCGGACAAAAACTTCATTGATCCCATTCCAGTAAAGATCCACGATCAGCCAGCTTACTGTGTTCATGTCGAAGAAGAAGCAGATGGAAAACCTTGGTTTCATGACATCAAGGAATATTTGGCAAAAGGAGAATACCCAGAACTTGCAAACACTACTCAGAAGCGCACACTTCGAAGGTTGTCCAATAATTTCTTTCACAGCGGAGGAATCCTATATAGGAGGACTCCTGATTTGGGATTATTAAGGTGTGTCGACGCAAAAGAAGCATCCAGGCTGTTAGAGGAAATTCATGCCGGGACCTGCGGTCCACATATGAACGATTTTGTTTTAGCAAAGAAGATACTCCGGGCTGGTTACTTTTGGATGACTATGGAAACAGACTGCATCCAGTATGTCCGAAAATGTCATCACTGTCAGATACATGCAGACATGATCAAGGTACCCCCAAACGAGCTTAATGCAACAAGCTCACCATGGCCGTTCGCCGCCTGGGGAATGGATGTTATCGGACCAATCAAACCTGCCGCATCAAAAGGACACATGTTTATCCTAGTGGCAATTGATTATTTCACCAAATGGGTTGAAGAAGCATCTTAAAAAGCAGTAACCAAGAAAGTCGTGGCAAACTTTGTCCGCGACCGCATCGTTTGTCGATTCGGGATTCCAGAGTCAATCATCACTGATAATGGCTCCAACCTCAACAGTGACTTGATGAAGGCCATGTGCGAAACCTTCAAGATCAAACACAAAAATTCTACAGCCTACAGACCTCAGATGAACGGAGCCGTAGAGGCTGCCAACAAGAATATTAAGAAGATGCTAAGGAAAATGATAGAAAAGCATAAGCAGTGGCACGAGAAGCTATCATTTGCTTTATTGGGGTACCGCACCAATGTCCGCACATCAACCGGGACAACCCCCTATATGCTGATTTATGGTACGGAGGCAGTCATTCCCGCCGAGGTGGAAATTCCCTCCTTAAGGATCATACAGGAAGCAGAACTCGACAATGCAGAGTGGGTGAAAAGTCGTTACGAGCAGCTAGCTCTTATAGATGGGAAGAGAATGAATGCAGTTTGCCACGGTCAGCTTTATCAGAACAAAATGTCCAGAGCCTTCAACAAGAGAGTCAAGCCGAGACAGTTCACACCGGGGCAGCTGGTGTTAAAGAAAATTTTCCCGCATCAAGATGAAGCCAAAGGGAAATTCTCTCCTAACTGGCAGGGTCCATACATGGTTCACCGGGTTCTAACAGGAGGAGCCCTTATACTTGCAGAAATGGACGGAGAAGTTTGGCCACAACCAATCAATTCAGATGCAGTCAAGCGCTACTATGTGTAATCTTATGTTTTCCTATATGATGTAATTTGAACTACGTCTGACCTGATTCCCGTTTAAGAGGGGATACGTAGGCAGCCTTATGGGTTCGGTCACAATTCAATAAAATTTTCATTTTCCTCGCAATTGGAAACTGGGCAGAATTTTGAGGAGGACTCTCAAAATTTCAAAGTAATTTCAGCCGATCATCGCAAGCAGCCGTCAGAAGTATCAACCCATTAAACTGGGGTAGAATTTTGAGGAGGGCCCTCAAAATTCCGTAGCAGGAGAGGTTGCAATGTCCTGAACCACGTCACGTCGTCGGTTCATCTAAAAAGCTATTTCTTAACTATATACTTATGTCATATTTTTTTTACAAACTCATGCATGTTTATTATCGAAATCGCTTTGTTCAGCAACGCTACCCCAATGATACATACCGTATCACTAGATCAAAGCTGAACAGGTCAAGCAAGGCCAGCAAGGATACGAACTAACCTCCCCTATACAAAACTCACGATTTTTCTTTGGATGCAGGCATTTGGATTACAAAAGCATATGACATACTACACACCCACAAGACAAACATCGATTCGTGAATTCAACTCTCATGATCGTTGCACTTACCGACTGGTCAGCCCAGCAAGCCAGTAATATCCTATATATCACAGTATCCCCAGCGATCCCGACATTGAAACTTGCTATCAGCTAAGAAACTCTATTACCATCTGCAACTTTACTTTATTCTGCATTGCATAAGGCTACTATTCTGCCTTCCGAGACTAAACACTATCTCCATCTGCATACACTGCATTGCATAAGGCTACCATTCTGCCTTCCGAGACTAAACACTGTCTCCATCTGCATACACTTAAGGCTACCATTCTGCCTTCCGAGACTAAAACACTATCTCCATCTGCATACACTGCATTGCATAAGGCTACCATTCTGCCTTCCAAGACTAAACACTGTCTCTGTCTACATTTTTTTGCATGGCTAAAAGATCGCCACTTCATTTTACATTTGCATGGCTGAAAGATCTCTATTTTATTTACGCTTGCATGGCTGAAATATCGCCACTTTATTTACATCCTGCATGGCTGAAAGATCGCCACTTCATTTTACATCCCGCACGGCTGAAAGATCGCCACTTTATTTACATCCCGCACGGCTGAAAGATCGCCACTTTATCTACATCCTGCATGGCTGAAAGATCGCCACTTCATTTTACATTTGCATGGCTGAAAGATCGCCACTTTATTTACATCCTGCATGGCTGAAAGATCGCCACTTTATTTACGCTTGCATGGCTGAAAGATCGCCACCTATTGCATCTCATGGGCTGAAAGATCGCCAAACACTGCATGTCATGAGCTGAAAGATCGCCAAATCATCTAAGGGCGTCATTATTCGGAGGCATCGTTCGCATAGCCCGAGAACACCATGTCATGGCCTGAAGATCCCTTTAATTTCGCACATCATTATTCAAAGGCATCATGGTTCGGAGGCATCATTCTCATAGCCGGAGAGCATCATTTCATAGCCTGCGAATCCTTTATTATTTGCTTCATGGCCCAGGACATCATGGTCTAAAGACGCCATCCTAACCGTCCAAAGACAGCATTCATGGTCCGACGGGAACTTGCATCATGTTTAAATTTATGTACAATATGCGTTTGTATTGCTTATTTGCAGGTAAACCGGCTAGCAACGGCCATCTCGGCAGGAGCGATTCCGCTCCGGTGCCCGCACCCCTACTAAACCTTAACCATTCATCCCAACCTCCGTTCTTGAAAGGTTTCCATCGGCATATTCCGCCGACAGATCCCAACTACATATGGCCTGATTCCTGTAAGACCAGGGATATGTAGGCAGCTCAGAAGCCGGGGCACAGCCAAATTTCTTCAAAACATTTCGTTCGATCAAAATTGGTCATCATGTCTTTACCCGACAACTCTTTCATCCTTCCCGGGTAAAGAGGGGCAGCTGTTGATACCCAATTTTTCCCTGTACTTTTTTTATATGCAAAATATCTTTAAAATAGCATATATACGCATATATAAGTATATCCAAGCATTTTACTATTTGTTTCCCATAATTCTTAAGGTTTTAAACTGATTTATTTCCTTTTTCCTCCATAAAAGCCCAATGATTATTTTCAAAACTATTACTTTTTGGTAATTTAATCATTAGGATTTTATATTTATACTAAAATATAGCTAACGTAATTTTGTACATTTTTACAAATTTATTTAGTATTTTAAAAGCTAAATTGCATATAATTGCAATATTAGCCTATTTTAAGATTTAATTGCGTTTATAATTACAAAATTGGCT
>NW_017670992.1:385827-388869 GCF_001879085.1 Nicotiana attenuata | reverse complement strand
TTCTTCTACTGGGTTTCTTCTACCTTGTTCTTACGAGTTCTTCTACTGTATTTTTTTTGCATGATTGTTCTTTATTATATTATTCATGAGTTTCTTCTACTGGGAAATACGTGTTCCTTTATGATCTCTGCTCTTATTCCGTTAATATTTTTGCCTGACTTACTTGTCTTCATCTCTAGACTCGATTAATGGTAAAAAACCCTAGAATTTGGGGGTTCATTCGAGTTTTGAGGTTATTTGTTATGTGATTTGTTTGTTTCTTATCTCTGAACGTGTTGATTTCAAAACCCTAGTCTCTTTGGACCTATTTGAGTTCCTGAAGTTGCTTCCTCTATTGTTCGACTGAGTTTCGAGATCTTTGTGTCAACTTTGTTTCTTCATACGATTCTGACCTCTTTACTTGACCTTTCGCATGCTATCTGGTATTCCCTCTTCACTGAGATGACTACCATGTTCCTATGGTCCTCTACTCACTGATTTTCTTTGATTGCATGACACTCTTCTTTGTCTTAAATCCAGCCTCGCATGCTTAATGTTTATGCACTCTTTATAGGTCAAATTTCCCTCTCAAAATAACCTTGATTGTGGACTGATTTCAAATCTCTTTGTGTAATTCTGATTGCACTCTTGAATTGATTCTTTCCTTTATTGTTTTGATTTCCTTTGTTTCTTGGACTTGTTGAAATATTTTCCTTTCGACCCTGCCTTTCTACTTAAGTTGATTTGATCCATTACCTTAATTACATTAGTATGGGATTCTTACAGACCCTTCCTAATTAAGGTCTAATGAACTTAACCCCTAACACATGTGGTATACTCGTACTGTGCTGAAAATATTTCCTTATTTGTCATGTCCAGCCCTGCGTGCTTTCTTTCCTTATTTAACACTTGGATGCTACCGTTTGGTTTAATTACTTTATTAAAGGAAGTCTTTGATACTGATTTGATTTTAATAAGACACATATTCCTTCAATTATGTCTGAATTACAGTCCTTACCTTATTTCTGCATGTTTCTCACACTATAAATACCTGGTCTTTTATTAACACCCAAAAAAAAGACAAAGAAAAACACGAAAACTGGAGTCTTTTCTGAACTCACACTCACACACAAAGTATTCTCTCTTCCTGTTTGTGCTGTGGCTTCTTTGCAAGACTTCTGCTCTCTTTTGCTTGTCTCTTTCTGAAACTGGTACGCCTTTATTTAAACTTTTGCCTCATCCCTATGTGTTTATTCTATAGTCTCATTCTTTTGTGTGGATTACTGTTCATGCTTCGTAACTTATGCTAAGTATTTTTCCTTTCTTTGCTTCTGTTCTCATATGAATCCCTACCCCTAATCCCCTTTATGTGTTGAGTTGAAACCTTGGTCTGATAGTATCCCAATTACTGCCCGGGCCATGGTTTGGCCTTCAATAGGTCCTGACTCTCCAATGTTTGGCTAGTGGGCTGGTCAGGGGAGTGCCAACATTCGATGTTGCTGGGCATGACCACCAGCCTGCCTTGGCATCCCTTAATTCCCTTTATTGCACTTACACTTGTTCCTAGATTCTACGTTCTGCCCCCCCCTCCAATGAGCCTTGCCTTGGGACCTTGAGTTCCCTCTGAACTTGAACATTGGAGGGCTGGCCCTTCCATACTGCACTTTAATTCAGTTCTGTAATGATATCTGGGTGTAAGCATTGCATGGAGTTCTTGAAACTCCTTGGAACTTTGACACATTCCAGATAAGAGAAAGGCCTTGGAACTTGATCCCGGCAGTTGGCTCATATCATGTTGTTAGACCTTGGGTTTGAATTAGGCTCCTTGGATGCAGCTTAAAAGCTCTAATGTAATTTTATTTTCTGTTTGATTCATTTGGTCTGTAATAATTTTTGTAATAACTTATGGGGTTTTAGTAAAAAGGGGAGGGTTATATGTGTATGCATAAGGGTAGATATCCTGCATATAGGAGTTTTTCATTGAATTTCTGCACTTTCACATATAGAAATCATGCTTATTTCTGCACTTTCATCTATAGAAATCATGCTCATAGGAATTCTGAACTTTCATATGTAGATATCCTGCCTATAGGAGTTTTTCTTTGAATTTCTGCATTTTCATATGTAGAAACCATGCTCATAGGAATTCTGCACTTTCATATATATAGAAATCATGCTCATAAGAACTCTGCATATCATATAGATATCCTGCTCATAAGAATTCCGCATGTAGGAACCATGTCTTTAAGATTCTGCATTTTTTGCATCTAACATAAGGCAAACAGTTATAGGTCAAAATAATAATTAATTTCATCCTAAATACCATGCTCGTAGGATTCTCTGCACTCTTGTTATGCCTGTAAAAAGTGTTTAAAATTAACAACGCTAGAAAGCATGCCTATAGGAACTATCAACCCAATCTGAATCACTCGTTTTAAGATTAGTCCGTCAGTAGTAACCAAATGCAGAACTCGTATCATTCTGTTAAAACTGGCAACTTTCAGTAATCAGTTCACTTCCTTATTCCTGAAACCAGTAGATGCCATCACTTAGGGAAACAAGTAAGTAGTCAATTAATTGCACCAGTCTTCGATAAGTTACAGCCAGGCGAGCCTAATGCGAACTTCTTGTCTAAAAATATGTAATGAACCAGCCTGCCTAACATTAAGCATAATTTGGACCTAATCAGTATATGTAAGACGTGCTAAACTACATGATTTCTGTGATTAAAGGAGGTTTGTCTGAGCCTTAATTGCTTTTGTGCTCCCATAACTATCTTATGTGTTTTGCCTGACGCCTTAGTATTTTAACCTTTTGAACCTCTAAAAAGCCAAGCCCCTCCCTTTAGGATTAGTGGTCCTAAAGCCTCCAGGACTGATAGGTGGGACGGGTAATAGCACGCTGTAGGTAACGACACCATTTCGCGCTCAATACCTTATCGGGGTGGGAAGGGTAGACATGGGGATGATGATCACACGATAACACTACGCGTACGATTGGTTACCGGTGTTGTGTGGATGATCCATGTGATTTATAAACCTAGGACCCCTTTCCCTATGTTAC